>NC_092168.1:23953433-24018433 GCF_045791955.1 Oncorhynchus clarkii lewisi | reverse complement strand
GCAAACTTTAAATGACACTTTTTACAGATATCTTTAAGAAATGGCTTTCTTCTTGCCACTCTTCCATAAAGGCCAGATTTGTGCAATATACGACTGATTGTTGTCCTATGGACAGAGTCTCCCACCTCAGCTGTAGATCTCTGCAGTTCATCCAGAGTGATCATGGGCCTCTTGGCTGCATCTCTGATAAGTCTTCTCCTTGTATGAGCTGAAAGTTTAGAGGGATGGCCAGGTCTTGGTAGATTTGCAGTGGTCTGATACTCCTTCCATTTCAATATTATCGCTTGCACAGTGCTCCTTGGGATGTTTAAAGCTTGGGAAATCTTTTTGTATCCAAATCCGGCTTTAAACTTCTTCACAACAGTATCTCGGACCTGCCTGGTGTGTTCCTTGTTCTTTATGATGCTCTCTGCGCTTTTAACGGACCTCTGAGACTATCACAGTGCAGGTGCATTTATACGGAGACTTGATTACACACAGGTGGATTGTATTTATCATCATTAGTCATTTAGGTCAACATTGGATCATTCAGAGATCCTCACTGAACTTCTGAAGAGTTTGCAGCACTGAAATTAAAGGGGCTGAATAATTTTGCACGCCCAATTTTTCAGTTTTTGATTTGTTAAAAAAGTTTGAAATATCCAATAAATGTCATTCCACTTCATGATTGTGTCCCACTTGTTGTTGATTCTTCACAAAAAAATACAGTTTTATATCTTTATGTTTGAAGCCTGAAATGTGGCAAAAGGTCGCAAAGTTCAAGGGGGCCGAATACTTTCGCAAGGCACTGTATATTACTCGCTAATGTTCAGTCCCTGGACAATAAAGTTGACGAGCTCATGGTGAGGATCTCCTTCCAGAGAGGCATCAGAGACTGTAACATACTCTTTTTCACAGAATCACGGCTCTCTCCGGATACACTGTCCCTGTCCACCGTGGACAGGTGATTGTGGTAACGTACAGGAATTCAAGTCCATTTGTTCTCCCGATCTGGAATACCTCACCTTCAAATGCCGATCGCATTACCTCCTGAGAGAATTATCTTCGGTCATCGTAGGGCTGGGCGGTATACCATATTTTACTATATTACGGTATTGATGCATGGAAGGGTTTGGGTTTTTACTTTAACTTCTATTATGGTATTTGAATGTTTGTTTGTTAAATGTGATATGCCGTGTGTAACGTCCATTTTTATTGTTCACTCCGCTACCTTAGTCCTCTCTCTCCGCTCTTTCTCTCTGTCTCTCTCCATGCTGCTTTCCACACAGACGTAGCCCCGTCCCGTCACTCAAGGACCGCTGTTGCTTGACCACGAGACACTTGTGTTCAGTCTATATGGTCAATGCAGCACAAGCAGCAATGTTGATGACTACGATGCTGTTTCCACTTCGCTTCTTAATATAAATCCACAAGCGTTCTATAATTACACTATACATTTGTGTTCCTTACATCTGCAAACAGCTAGTTTTGCAAATTGTGGCTAAGCTAGCTAGCTAATAAATGTACTGAGTCAGAGCAAATGTAGCTAGCTATACAGACTGATACTAGTGAAGGTGTAGGCCTAAATCAGCATGTTGTTTGTGCAACAGTATCTTCTAAATCAAAGAGGAATAGGCTACGCTTGAATATGTCAGCTACATAAAGTAGCTAAGAGAAAACATTTAATGTAGCCAAAGATTATAGGGTCCCCTAGGAAACACTGACCAACACTTTGGTTCCTACCCTGTCACAATAACTCCTCTCTGGCATTTTCATTCGTTGTCATGTCAAACAACATTGTATTCAAAGATCCCAGCATTATCTTCTAACTATAGAATTAGAATAATCATTATTTTTCTATGATTCCAACACTTCATCTAAGTGTTTAAATCAAAATCAGAAGAAAATCGCAATTGCAATATTTGGTTAAAAATAAGGCCTAGATGTTTTTCCATATCAATACATCAAGATCAACTGTTATATCAAGACCATCGTAAAGCACAATTTCTCCCCTTTCCAACAAAATCAATGACGAGGCCTTCATGATGCCCATCTCTGCATGATTCAAGAAGGCAATGAGCTCTGTCAGGTCTTTTTAAAAATGGCGAGTGGGGGAAGCGAAACCTATTGCGTGATAGTGAGAAAGAGAGATGTCTTGTGGGGAAACGTTTTTTTTCACTCGATCTGACCAACTTATCACCTTATCGCCTCTAAAATGTAAATAAAACACTATAAAGAGTTTATATAATGTGTCATTACATACCTATTTGAAGGTTTGTGTCGAATTTGAATCAGGTTTTTAGGGCGGTGCTAAAGTGATCTTAGAAGTTAACAGCGGCTTTGAGAATCATGATCGCTTACAGTGATTACGCAAAAAATGACTCGGTATCTGGTATCTCGAGTCACTGCCGCCCCTCATGATGAATTCAGATCTTTTTATGGCCCCCACCCCATCAAAGTTTCCCATCCCTGTTGTAGAGTGAGGGATATACCCAGCCAGGGACAGAGTTATGCTGCTGCCGGTGGCATTTCATCCCCCCCCTCCTACACCTGGTGGAGAGAGGCTGTAAGACAGAATTAGTTGCTTTATGCGTGCTGTACGTTATGCCACCACACGTCACAATGTAATGGACAGTGTCTGAGATTCTGAAGTCAACACAGAGGCCAGTAGTTACATGCTACTGGCAGCAGCAGCAGCATAACTCTGACGATTACAGTCCCATTGGTTTTCTTTGCAGCCTCGTTTGAATGTCGCGGTTGCGCACATTTGTACAGAATGGGGTTAACATACGTTATGTGTTGCCACCCTAGGGTCACACACTACTCATAAAGCAAATTTAGCAACTTGTATTATTCAAAAACATAAAATACTGTCATACCGTAAAACAAAAAATACTGTGATATGAATTCTGGGCCATATCGCCCAGTCCTAGGTCATCGTCACGGCCATGTATATTCTACCCCAAGCCGACACCGCCGGCATTCAAGGAACTACACTGGCCTTTGTGCAAACTGGAAACCGCATATCCTGAGTTTTATCAACCCATCTCCTATGCTACTCACCCAGGCCTCTTGACCATTGCTACTCCCCCTTCCGGGATGGCTACAAGGCCCTCCTCCGCCCTCTCTTCTGAAAATCAGATCACGCCTCCAATTTGCTCCTCCCCTCCTATAGTTGTTTCTGTACCCAAGAAAGCGAAGGACTGCATGGCCACTCACGTCTCAAACTCAATCATCACTCAATCATCAATCATCATCATCAAGCAGACAACACAACAGTGGTAGGCTTGATTACCAAAAATGACGAGACAGCCTACAGGGAGGAGGTGAGAGCCCTGGCAGAGTGGTGCCAGGAAGATAACCTCTCCCTCAATAAAACAAAAGAGCAGATCGTGGACCTCAGGAGACAGCAGAGTGAGCACGACCCCATCCACATCGACGGGGCCGCAGTGAAGAGGGTGAAAAGCTTCAAGTTCCTCGGCGTACACATCACTGACAATCTGAAATGTTCCATCCATATGCAACAACGCCTCTTCAACCTCAGAAAGCTGAAGAAATTCTGCTTGGCCACTTAGACACTCACAAACTTCTACAGATGCATCCTGTTGGGCTGTATCACCGCTTGCCCTCAGAACAGCCTCAGTTGGTGGAGGAATGGAGTCTACAAGGTGTCGAAAGCGTTCCACAGGGATCCTAGCCCTTGATTCCAATGCTTCCCACAGTTGTCAAGTTGGCTAGATGCTCTTGGGTGGTGGACCATTCTTGATAAACACAGGAAACTGTTGAGTGGGGAAAAAACAGTAGCGTTGCAGTTCTTAACACAAACCAGTGCGCTGGGCTCCTACTACCGTTCAAAGGCTCTTAAATGTTTTGTCTTGCCCATTCACCCTCTGAATGGCACATATACACAATCCATGTCTCAATCCATGTCTCCTCCTCTTCATCTACACTGATTGAAGTGAATTTAACAAGTGACATCAACATGGGATTCTTTACCTGATCAGTCTATGTCATGGAAAGACCAATGTCCTTAATGTTTTGTATAATTAGAATCTTGACTAAATGTTTTGTTTTAACAGTACCAGATTTAGATCAACAGCACATTTTTGTGATGAAGAGAAAAATGGAGATAAAGAAATGGTGAGAGAGAGATTGAAAGAGTGTGTGATTGAGAGGGAAAGGAGAAAATTGGTAAAGAGTGCAAATAGAAAGATGGAAGGTGTGAGTGACGGGTAGAGGGAGAGAACGATGGCGGGAAGGACATAGAAAGAGAGAGTGATGGATAGCGTTGTGTGTGTGTGCTGATGATCGACGACCGGCCCAGAGATGGTGAGAGAGACAGGTGGTGACCTACAGCTGCAAACACACACACAAACACTTCTGTGTTGATTTGTGTGTGTTTGAATGTGTAAAATATCCAATATCACTCCTGCTGTCCAACATCAGCAGGCCAAGTGGCTTCACACACATACACACACCAGTCATCCTTTGCCCGCAGCTAAGATCTCCTGCCTAGCTGCTAGGCTCTCTACTGCTCTCATTTATCTTTCGTTAGCCGCCCTAACATAGGAGAAACATGTTCTGCCTTTCCTCTCACTTTCTCTCTCTCTCAATGCGTGCACCTCTCTCTCTCTCTCTCTCTCTCTCTTCACACCTCAACCTCTTGATCTCTGTCCCTCTCTCACTGACACCTATTTCCCCTCTCCCGACCGTTACTCTTCATAATCATCCCTGCTTCCCTTTCTGTGAAACCCTCTGTGCTCATCCCCTGTAGCCTCTCTCACACATATTCTCATCTCTCTTTTTCTCTCTTTCCTCCTCACTCACTTTCTCTCTTTCACTGACACACATGTCTACGGAGCAATTTCAGTGCCAACAGAGATTGTATTTTAATTCCATCATTTTGAATTTCTATTAAGATATTGCGCTTGAATTTCATATTTTTTAAGGTGTAATGCACAAATTTAATTATTTTATTAATTCATAAATTTAACTTGTATTTCATGATTTGAAACTGAATTTAGTGAATATTGCATTCAGTTTTAAAATTCTATTTCAGTTTAATGTAATATTCAAATTCAATAATTATATATTCAGTTTCAATTTGGTAGTTACTGCATTCATTGTGTATCAAGTTTATAAACTATAATTTCAAGTTTATCAAAGTTATATATATTAAACATTTCAGTTCTCTAAATTCAGATTCAAAACCGGAGACAACATCCTGGCACATTGCCAGCCAGGAAAAGTAGAGGAAAACAGAAAGAATTAAGTGCTCACTTTGGTAAAAATACCTTTCTGACAGTTTTTGATGCCAGTTTTTGGAGTGTTTTTAATTTATTTTCTTCCAATGAATTTGCCTCTAGCGTTTGAACTGTTTCGGATATGAACTATTATGACCACATTCCTGAAAGCTAAGACTCTCTGGAATATGGATGATCACCGTGTTAGAAGGGAGTGAAACAAAACCACAATTTGTCCCACATAATAATACAGTTGAATAGCCCTGTCATAGCCCTTCTAAGGATAGCCTTTCCACTACTTATTTCATCTTGCGACTGACTGGGTACGAACTAGTTCTCCTGCTTGTCACAAGACTGTGTTAGCCCACTTAGCTAAATCCCATATGGATAAGATCAGGTTCATCGAACCATCTCAGTTACATTTCTCCCCCCTTTGACCTCATACTCAGAGGTCATGGCACCAATATAACTGTCTGACGGCCTCCCGCAGTGGTCTAAGGCACTGCATCGCAGTGCTAGCTGTGCCACTAGAGATTTATGGGTTCGAGTCCAGGCTCTGTCGCAGCTGCCCGCGACCAGTACACCCATGGGGCGGTGCACAATTGGCCCAGCGTCGTCCGGGTTAGGGGAGGGTTTGGCCGGCAGAAATGTCCTTATCCCATTGCGCACTAGCGACTCCTGTGGCGAGCCGGGCGCTGTGCACGCTGACACGGTCGCAAGGTGTATTGTGTTTCCCCTGACACATTGGTGCAACTGGCTTCCGGTAAGTGGGCATTGTGTCAAGAAGCAGTGCAGCTTGGTTGGGTTGTGCTTCGGGGGACTCACGGCTCTCGACCTTCACCGCTCCCGAGTTCGTACGGGAGTTGCAGCGATGAGATAAGACTGTCTGGGTTTAGAATCAGGCCTACTGTACAAACACAACACTTTTTCTGTGGAAAACAGAAGCACAAGGATTTGTGCACCCCATTTAATGAGTGCAACAGAGGTGGTTTGGTGATCCATGCATGGTTTATTTATTATTATTTTTTTCACCTTTATTTAACCAGGTTAGGCTAATTTAGAACAAGTTCTCATTTACAATTGCGACCTGGTCAAGATAAAGCAAAGCAGATCGACACATACAACAGCACAGAGTTACACATGGAGTAAAACAAACATACAGTCAATAATACAGTAGAAAAATAAGTCTATATACGATGTGAGCAAATGAGTTGAGATAAGGGAGGTAAAGGCAAAAAAAGGCCATGGTGGCGAAGTAAATACAATATAGCAAGTTAAACACTGGAATGGTAGATTTGCAGTGGAAGAGTATGGAAAGTAGAAATAAAAATAATGGGGTGCAAAGGAGCAAAATAAATAAACACAGTAGGGGAAGAGGTAGTTGTTTGGGCTAAATTATAGATGGGCTATGTACAGGTGCAGTAATATGTGAGCTGTTCTGACAGCTGGTGCTTAAAGCTAGTGAGGGAGATAAGTGTTTCCAGTTACAGAGATTTTTGTAGTTCGTTCCAGTCATTGGCAGCAGAGAACTGGAAGGAGAGGCGGCCAAAGAAATAATTGATTTTGCAGGTGACCAGAGAGAGATACATGCTGGAGCTCCTGCTACAGGTGGGTGCTGCTATGGTGACCAGCGAGCTGAGATAAGGGTGACTTTACCTAGCAGGGTCTTGTTGATGACCTGGAGCCAGTGGGTTTGGCGACGAGTATGAAGCGAGGGCCAGCCAACGAGAGCGTACAGGTCGCAGTGGTGGGTAGTATATGGGGCTTTGGTGACAAAATGGATGGCACTGTGATAGACTGCATCCAATTTATTGAGTAGGGTATTGGAGGCTATTTTGTAAATGACATCGCCGAAGTCGAGGATCGGTAGGATGGTCAGTTTGACGAGGGTATGTTTGGCAGCATGAGTGAAGGATGCTTTTTTGCGAAATAGGAAGCCAATTCTAGATTTAACTTTGGATTGGAGATGTTTGATGTGAGTCTGGAAGGAGAGTTTACAGTCTAACCAGACACCTAGGTATTTGTAGTTGTCCACATATGCTAAGTCAGAACCGTCCAGAGTAGTGATGCTGGACGGACGGGCAGGTGCAGGCAGCGATCTGTTGAACAGCATGCATTTAGTTTTACTTGTATTTAAGAGCAGTTGGAGGCCACGGAAGGAAAGTTGTATGGCATTGAAGCTCGTCTGGAGGGTTGTTAACACAGTGTCCAAAGAAGGACCAGAAGTATACAGAATGGTGTCGTCTGCGTAGAGATGTATCAGAGACTCACCAGCAGCAAGAGTGACATCATTGATGTATACAGAGAAGAGAGTCGGCCCAAGAATTGAATCCTGTGGCATCCCCATAGAGACTGCCAGAGGCCCGGACAACAGGCACTCCGATTTGACACACTCAACTCTATCAGAGAAGTAGTTGGTGACAGAGTCGAAAGCCTTGGCCAGGTCAATGAATACGGCTGCACCGTATTGTTTCTTATCGATGGCGGTTAAGATATCGTTTAGGACCTTGAGCGTGGCTGAGGTGCACCCATGACCAGCTCTGAAAACAGATTACATAGCGGAGAAGGTGCGGTGGGATTCGAAATGGTACGGAATCTGTTTGTTGACTTGGCTTTCGAAGACCTTAGAAAGGCAGGGTAGGTTAGATATAGGTCTGTAGCAGTTTGGGTCAAGAGTGTCCCCCCCTTTGAAGAGGGGGATGACCGCAGCTGCTTTTTAATCTTTGGGAATCTCAGATGACACGAAAGAGAGGTTGAACAGGCTAGTAATAGGGGTTGCAACAATTTCAGTGGATAATTCTAGAAAGAAAGGGTCCAGATTGTCTAGCCCGGCTGATTTGTAGGGGTCCAGATTTCGCAGCTCTTTCAGAACATCAGCTGACTGGATTTGAGAGAAGGAGAAATGGGGAAGGCTTGGGCGAGTTGCTGTGGGGGGTACAGTGCAATTGACCGGGGTAGGGGTAGCCAGGTGGAAAGCATGGCCAGCTGTAGAAAAATGCTTTTTGAAATTCTCAATTATAGTGGATTTATCGGTGGTGACAGAGTTTCCTATCCTCAGTGCAGTGGGCAGCTGGGAGGAGGTGTTCTTATTCTCCATTGACTTTACAGTGTCCCAGAACTTTTTTGAGTTTGTGTAGCAGGAAGCAAATTCCTGCTTGAAAAAGCTAGCCTTGGCTTTTATAACTGCCTGTGTAAATTGGTTTCTAACTTTCTAACTTGTGATGAGCAACCTTGCCTGAGACCTGAAGGTGTTTTCGTTTGACTGATGGGGTTGTAACCCAGGTCTCCTGTGTGACAGACAATGCAACTTTTCAGGTCTCAGGCAAGTTATTCCTCACACAATTATGGTCACTGAACCACCTGTGTTACACTTCACCACCCTTTGACCTCCTCCTTGAAGAGACCTATCCAAGCTTGATGGGTTGGAATGCTTCAGGAAAGCGGTCATGTGTGTTTTCAAGGCAAGAAGTCCTGATTTCGAGTCTCCTTATGAGCTGAATCAGGGGGAAGCCGTACTCGCTAAGTAGGCAGCGTGATGTCATTTATAATGGTGCCACTGGACTCAGATCTACAGTTGCGCAGGGTCAACCACTGGGGTCGCTGTGGAGTGAGTTTAGGTGGTGAATGAAGCAGATGAGGATCTGTGAAACTCACTCATCAACCTGAAATGTCGCCTCTTGCGCAACTAGAGGTCGACCGATTAATCGGAATGGACGATTAATTAGGGCCGATTTCAAGTTTTCATAACAATCGGAAATCTGTATTTTTGGACACGTTTTTTTTTTTACACCTTTATTTAATAATTATTTAACTACAAGTCCAACGCTCTAACCACCTGCCTCTCATTGCACTCCACGAGTAGCCTGCCTGTTACGCGAATGCAGTAAGCCAAGGTAAATTGCTAGCTAGCATTAAACTTATCTTATAAAAAACAATCATAATCACTAGTTGATTATGGTTGATTATATTACTAGTTTATCTAGCGTGTCCTGCGTTGTATATAATCCATGCGGTGCGTATCGTTGCTCCAATGTGTACCTAACCATAAACATCAATGTGTTTCTTAAAATCAATACACAGAAGTATATATTTTTAAATCTGCATATTTAGCTAAAAGAAATCCAGGTTAGCAGGCAATATTAACCAGGTGAAATTGTGTCACTTCTCTTGCGTTCATTGCACGCAGAGTCAGTGTATATGCAACAGTTTGGGCCGCCTAATTTGCCAGAATTTTACGTAATTATGACATAACATTGAAGGTTGTACAATGTACCAGGAATATTTAGATTTATGGATGTCACCCGTTAGATAAAATATGTAACGGTTCCGTATTTCACTGAAAGAATAAACGTCTTTTTTTCGTGATAGTTTCCAGATTCTACCATATTAATGACCTAAGGTTCGTATTTCTGTGTGTTATCATGTTATAACTAAGTCTATGATTTGATAGAGCAGTCTGACTGAGCGGTGGTAGGCAGCAGCAGGCTCGTAAGCATTAATTCAAACAGCACTTTAGTGCGTTTGCCAGCAGCTGTTCATGACTTCAAGCCTATCAACTCCCGAGATTAGGCTTGTGTAACCGATGTGAAATGGTTAGCGGGGTGCGCGCTAATAGTGTTTCAAACGTCACTCGCTCTGAGACTTGGAGTGGTTGTTCCCCTTGCTCTGCAAGGGCCGCGGCTTTTGTGGAGCGATGGGTAACGCTGCTTCGAGGGTGGCTGTTGTCGTTGTGTTCCTGGTTCGAGCCCAGGTAGGGGCGAGGAGAGGGACGGAAGCTATACTGTTACACTGGCAATACTAAAGTGCCTATAAGAACATCCAATAGTCAAAGGTTAATGAAATACAAATGGTATAGAGAGAAATAGTCCTATAATTCCTATAATAACTACAACCTAAATCTTCTTACCTGGGAATATTGAAGACTCATGTTAAAAGGAACCACCAGCTTTCATATGTTCTCATGTTCTGAGCAAGGAACTTAAACGTTAGCTTTCTTACATGGCACATATTACACTTTTACTTTCTTCTCCAACACTTTGTTTTTGCATCATTTAAACCAAATTTAACATGTTTCATTATTTATTTGAGGCTAAATTGATTTTATTGATGTATTATTTTAAGTTAAAATAAGTGTTCATTCAGTATTGTTGTAATTGTCATTTATTACAAATAAATAAATAAAATTGTCTGATTTATCGGTATCGACTTTTTTTGGTCCTCCAATAATCGGTATCGGAATTGAAAAATATAATCAGTCAACCTCTAGTTGGAACACTTCCGGACAGCGGTTACGCCTGTTTACGAGGCAGAGATCTTTAGTTCGAGTTTTGGTATGAGCTGAATTGGGGGAAGTGGTACTCGTTAAGCAAGCAAACGTGTCATTCTTTACATGAACTTTAGCTAGGTGGGCTCACACAGTCTTGTGACATGCAGAAGACCTGGTTCTAACCTAGTCAGTCACAAGCGCAAGATTAAATATCAGAGATTCTCCAGAATGATAATAGTCCAGGTATTTATATATTCTGAACAAAAAATATAAAGGCAACATGCAACAATTTCAATGATTTCACTGAGGTACAGTTCATAGAAGGAAATCTGGCAATTGAAATAAATAAATTAAGCAATAATCTATGGATTTCACATGACTGGGCAGGTGCAGCCGTGATTTGGCCTTGAAGAGTGTAGACCCACTGGGGAGCCAGGCTCAGCCAATCTGATTGAGTTTTTCCCCACAAAGGGCTTTATTACAGACAGAAATACTCCTTAGTATTCAGGGATGTGTTTTTCAGCTCATGAAACTTGGGGCCAACACTTTACATGTTATGCTTAGATTTTTGTTCAGTGTATAAATTCCAGTCGTACTTTATCACAGGACTTTTCAAAGTCAGCTATGAATACCAGGCCTGGTGTTGTTTCCAGTGCTTATATTATATTATATTATCTCAAATGTATCGTTAATATAAAATAAACCTGGCTGATTAGGATGAATAATATCCGACAATACCTTTTTAATTCTATGCGCTATGCATTTTGAAGTTTAAGGGGTCTCTAGTTTTTTAGGTGGACTGGATCTTTATATTTACCACATAAAATCAGACCTTCTTGCTGAGTATCCAACAGTCTACTATGTTTAAAGGATTGGTTAAAACTTGTTAATAATGGATCTTTGAGTACATAGAAACATATTTGATATACACTACCGGTCCAAAGTTTGAGAACACCTACTCATTCAAGGATTTTTCTTTATTTTGACTATTTTCTACATTGTAGAATAATCGTGAATACATCAAAACTGTGAAATAACACAGATGGAAACATGTAGTAACCAAAAAAGTGTGTGCAAAGCTGTCATCAAGGCAAAGGGTGGCTATTTGAAGAAACTCAAATATAAACTATATTTTGATTTAATTCCATATGTGTTATTTCATAGTTTTGATGTATTCACTATTCTACAATGTAGAGACTAGTACAAATGAAGGAAACCCCTTGAATGAGCAGGTGTGTCCAAACTTTTGACTGGTACTGTACATTGTTTTTTATTTGAAAATATATTTCCCATATCTGGGCAAAAGTGAAGACGCGCTCTGTCACAACTCCTGCTTGCAGACACATATGGGCGTTTGGCATTTGCAACCATTTACTTAACTCATCACACTTTTCACTTTTCCAATCACACAAAACACGCAGGTACCCCGTCTTCCTACACACCCAGACTCCCCTCACATATGCCCCCCTATATACCTAAACACTGGGCCTTTTATGTCCTCTGTGTGTCGTGTTTTTATTTCTACCTTTGAGGACTTTTGTGTTCCAGTTCCTTATATTTTGGGATGTATTATTTCATGAATTGTCCTATCTTTTATCTATTTAGAAATACTATACATAAAAATAATACAAATTATTTTACAACATTCCCTAACTTGAATACGATAGTGTATTTATAGTTTCTAAACTCAGCAAAATAAGAAATGTCCCTTTTTCAGAACCCTGTCTTTCAAAGATACTTCGTAAAATCCAAATAACTTCACAGATCTTCATTGTAAAGGGTTTAAACACTGTTTCCCATGCTTGTTCAATGAACCATAAACAACTAATGAACATGCACCTGTGGAACGGTTGTTAAGACACTAACAGCTTACAGACGGTAGGCAATTAAGGTCACAGTTATGAAAACTTAGGACACTAAAGAAGCCTTTCTACTTACTCTGAAAAACACCAAAAGAAAGATGCACAGGGTCCCTGTTCATCTGTGTGAATATGCCTTAGGCATGCTGCAAGGAGGCATGAGGACTGCATATGTGGACAGGGCAATAAATTGCAATGTCCGCACTGTGAGACGCCTAAGACGGCACTACAGGGAGACAGGACGGACAGCTGATTGTCCTTGCAGTGGCAGACCACGTGTAACAACACCTGCACAGGATCGGTACATCCAAACATAACACCTGCGGGACAGGTATAGGATGGCAACAACAACTGCCCGAGTTACACCAGGAATGCCCTCCATCAGTGCTCAGACTGCCCGCAATAGGCTGAGAGAGGCTGGTCTGAGGGCTTGTAGGCCTGTTGTAAGGCAGGTCTTCATCAGACAAACCCACTGTCGATGGACCAGACAGGACTGACAAAGAGTGCTATTCTCTGACGAGTCGCGGTTTTGTCTCACCAGGGCTGATGGTCGGATTCGCGTTTATCGTCGAAAGGAATGAACGTTACACCGAGGCCTGTACTCTGGAGTGGGAGCGATTTGGAGGTGGAGGGTACATCATGGTCTGGGGCGGTGTGTCACAGCATCATCGGACTGAGCTTGTTGTCATTGCGGGCAATCTCAACGCTGTGCGTTACAGGGAAGACATCCTCCTCCCTCATGTGGTACCCTTCCTGCAGGCTCATCCTGACATGACCCTCCAGCATGACAATGCCACCAGCCATACTGCTCATTCTGTGCGTGATTTCCTGCAAGTCAGGAATGTCAGTGTTCTGCCGTGGCCAGCAAAGAGCCCGGATCTCAATCCCGTTGAGCACGTCTGAAACCTGTTGGATCGGAGGGTGAGGGCTAGGGCCATTCCCCCCAGAAATGTCCGGGAACTTGCAGGTGCCTTGGTGGAAGAGTGGGGTAACATCTCACAGCAAGAACTGGTACATCTGGTGCAGTCCATGAGGAGGAGATGCACTGCAATACTTAATGCAGCTGGTGGTCTGACTGTTACTTTTGATTTTGACCCCCCTTTGTTCAGGGACACATTCCATTTCTATTAGTCACATGTCTGTGGAAGTTGGTCACTTTGTGTCTCAGTTGTTGAATCTTATGTTCATACATATATTTACACATGTTTAGTTTGCTGACAATAAACGCAGTTGACAGTGAGAGGACGTTTCTTTTTTTGATGAGTTGATATTAATCGTTGTATTTATTACAATCCCTACCAAAAATAGTGTTGGATGTGCCATTTTATTTAGAATAGCCATCGAGTGGTCTTCGTGTCTCGGAACAGATGGCTATCAATGTATAGCTTGTCCACAACGAGAGCTACACGTCTCCCTTTTAGTCTTTTGTCTTTGAAGAGTGGATCCCACACTTTGCGTCGTTCTGCTTTGGGATCTGATTGACCATGCCTATTTTAAAGGTGGTGAGTCTTTTTCCCTGGGTTTTAACCGTTATTTTATCTTTATTGGATTCAAATTTGGCAACGGTTGGGCGCTTGTATCGCTGCCTTCTGTCCGAAACGATGTACGCATTCGAGTTTAATTTGGTCGACAGTGTCGCCCTGCAATCTGCAGCACTTTTAGCATGAATTATTTCACTACACTCTCTGGATCTTCACCTTCGTCCTCTTGAATTCTGGTAAGCACCAGATTTAAGAGCATCTAGTCCGTATATATCAAGCAGGGGTTCTCTGAAAAACTTGTTCTCTCTTTAAAGTTCATTAACATCAGCTTTGTTAACATTGACTGTACCCTTCAGTTTTTTTGTTTATTTTTCCAGTGTTTTGCGGCTTTCTCGTCACTCATTTCAAGGCTCGTCTTCATCTCTTGTATATCTTTACTGACTAACTCAAGCACGCCTAATTTATCTTTTTTTATAGATTTTCGCAGTTCGGTTTCCACTCTTACCGTACAGGGTGGTGGAAATAGGTCATCCGTGTCAGTCGAAGAGTCTTAGTTTTCTTGTAGAGTTTGATTCTCCATTCTTTCCATGTTTACTCTCCGTCAAGTTTTTGTTTTGACAGCGTTGGTAGTGTTTGTCTATAAAATTATCTAGCCTTACAAATTGTTTTAAGTTATTATACAGTTTGGATGTTGTTGCCCACGAGTGAGCAGATGTCACGACCTGGCCATAGAGAGGCTTTTATTCTCTATTTTGGTTAGGCCAGGGTGTGACTAGGGTGGGCAGTTTCTATGTTTTGTATTTCTTTGTTGTTTGGCCGGGTGTGGTTCTCAATCAGAGGCAGCTGTCTATCGTTGTCTCTGATTGAGAACCATACTTAGGTAGCTTTTTCCCACATGGGTTTTGTGGGTAGTTGATTTCTGTTTAGTGTTTTTCACCTATCAGGACTGTTTCAGTTATTCTCTTTTGTTATTTTTGTATTTAGTGTTCAGTGTCAATGTCCTATTTGGGCCGTTTTAGGGACATTCATTTCTAATGTTTTTCACAAGGCATTTTGCACCACTATCTTCAGTCCGCCATCTTTTTCGGCATCTGTTCGAATAATGATTACATCCTTAATAGATTGCTTTTTCTAAATTGCTGGAGAGGTTCCAACCAACTCAATGCACCAAGTACACATGTTGATCAGGAGCTCCACCCGGTGCAGTCCCGTTAGATCCTTATATACAGGTTACAGACACAGTTACATAGGCATAGTTCATAGGGTTGGTTCTGGCGTGTGTCTGGCACCGTCTCCTATCTTAACTTATAGAACATGTTCTGGACGTTCTGACAGATGGTCCTAAGGAGGGAGTCATGTCACACACACCCCCCCCCCCATTTTCAAGGCTGTCTCTTCACATGATAAACATTTCCGTCACAAATGTTTTGTTACATTTAATTTACAAAAATGATGTTATCGAGGTCATTTCCTCAGTAGGTGATGAAGAGGACAGCATGTGGGGAAAGTCGGAGCTCAGGGATGATAGACGTGTTTCCCACTGGTAATTACCAATTTGAGGGCCGTTCAAGTGGATTTTTTCCAGTCGTATGTGGTAAATTCTCACTTGGTTATGAACTCGGCATTAGGTTCAATCATTACTGCACTTTGAAATGTAGGTGGGGTTAATGTGCTGGCGGGGATCATTAGCATATTTGGGGGTATGGTCTAAAATATGTTGTATTTGTGCCAACTGTCAGTGAACATGTTGGACCAGTTTAAGTGGTTTTATTGTTATGTTGATGGCTGAGCATCTCTTTTGACACTGTCAGTTCTGCAATCTTGTGACAATCAAAAGCTGCACTGTTACTGTGCATTTTCCAGTAGCTTAATGGCAGCTTGTTCACAGGAAGTTTGTTTAATTTTCAACAGCTTACTGTCAAATACTTACAATTGGGTTATTGTAAAATTCACAGTAAATTACTCTAGCTAATCCATCACACTCACATACCTGATTGTCCGGTAGGAAAGTGAGGATTACAAATACATATAACTATATATATATATATATTGGTATCACATGCACTTATGTCAGCCTTTAGCAAGGCTGCAGAACTGTCCGTTTCCAAGCTTAATGTTTATGAACAGAGAACATTAACTGGGATGATATTCACTCTTATGGGAGAACAAAAAGAGCTAGCTGAAAGCCATGCCTTGAATAAGCCATATCTGCAATCTTCTGATAGGCTGCCACAGTTACAGTAGGCTGCCAATCAGCAAGTGATGTGCATGTTGTCGACAGAAGAGTCAGTGACTGTAGGTTACTGGAAAGATTGCTAGTGGCCGTAAGTGTCCTGTAGGTTGCTGGCAATAACTTACTGACAAGTAGCTTCCAGTTAAGAAATTACAAATTCACCGCACCTTCTGGCAACAAGTTGCCATTCAATAACTGGAAAATGCACAATTAACACTTCACAGTTCATTACTGAGACGTTCTCTTACAACATTTGCAGAACAGACAGTTTTAATTTTACTTTACTAGGCAAGTCAGTTAAGAACAAATTCTTATTTTCAATGACGGCCTAGGTTGTTCAGGGGCAGAACGACAGATTTGTACCTTGTCAGCTCAGAACCTGCAACCTTTCGGTTACTAGTCCAACGCTCTCACCACTAGGCTACCCTGCCGCTCCAGTGTCAAAGGAGGAGCTCTATGTACACTGGCATAACCATCAAACACTTCAACTGCTACAACAATTATACATATATTTGACCACGTCCCCAAATATGTTAATGTTCACACCAGTACATTGCCCCCAGCTATCAAAGCGCAGTGATGATTGAACTTTATATTCAAAATATTGGGTAGAAAAAAGTCCCATTATACCTACAAGGTATCAAACTGTACCATGTGAGTTCATATGTGTACCGTGTACCTGTGAAGTGTACCTTTTACCTTTTTGTACCCCAGGTAACAACACTATAGTGTTCCCTACCCATACCCTTAATTTTTGAGTGTTCCAAGCAATTAGTATGAACCTGGTGCCACTGCAAAAACATTGATGCAGTCCCAACCAAGCGGTTGCAAATTCAGATACCCAAAGGAATAATGTATACTTGACGTCAAGTGTCCTTAAGCACTGCTAGCTTGATGTTAAGGAAATCCCCAAGTTATGGAAATCTGCTTTTGTACTGAAATGTGGAGATCCTTCGCTGCTTGACAACTATCGACCCATATCAAAATTGTCTGTACTGTCAAAGGTACTGGAGTCCTTAGTTAGTAGGTAGCTAAAGGCCTACTTCCAAGAAAACAACATCTTAAATGGAATGCAATCAAGTTTTAGGTCTGGCCACAGCACTGTTTCAGCAACATTGAAGGTTTTAAATGACATCCACTGTGCTCTTGATAAGAAGTTACATTGTGTGCCTGTCTTTATTGATTTGTCGAAGGCATTTGACACCGTGGACCATGCTGTGTTCGTGCAAAGGTTAAAATGGTGTGGAATTACTGGTCATGCTCTAGATTGGTTTATAAATGATCTATAAAATTGTACACGATATGTAATGGCGGATGGTTGTAAATCTGAGTCCATAGAAGTGTGCTCAGGTCTTCCGCAAGGTTCTATTTTGGGCCCACTGTTGTTCATTTTGTATATCAACAACATTGGGGATCTTATTGCAACAGCGGATGTTCATTTCTATGGGTTAAACAAAATGCATGGTATTTTCAAATGTTACTAATCATGCTACATTGGCTGGACATACTATAGAGCAAGTTAAAGTGTACAAATATTTGGGTGTGTGGGCTGATGATAAGCTGAGCTTCACTGTGCATGTAGAGAACTTGATAAGGAAGCTCAAGCTGAGAATGGGTTTTTATTACCGGCATGAGGCTTGTTTTCCTTTGGAGGACAGGAAGGAGTTGGTATGATGTACATTACTGGTGGTTTTAGATTTTAGTGATACTGTTGAAGTCGAAGTTAACATACACTTATGTTGGAGTCATTAAAACTCGTTTTTCAACCACTCTACAAATGTCTTGTTAACAAACTATAGTTTTGGCAAGTCGTTTAGGACATTTACTTTGTGCATGACACAATTTTTCACAGTTTTTCCAACAATTGTTTATAGGCAGATTATAATTAACTGTACCACAGTTCCAGTGGGTCAGAAGTTTACTGGAAGTGTACAGAAGTTTTCTAAGTTGACTGTGCCTTTAAACAGCTTGGAAAATTCCAGAAAATGATGTCATGGCTTTAGAAGCTTCTGATAGGCTAATTGACATAATTTGAGTCAATTGGAGGTGTACCTGTGGATGTATTTCAAGGCCTACCTTCAAACTCAGTGCCTCTTTGCTTGACATCATGGGAAATTCAAAAGAAATTAACCAAGACCTCAGAAAAATAATTGTAGACCTCCACAAGTCTGGTTCATCCTTGGGAGCAATTTCCAAACACCTGAAGGTACCACGTTCATCTGTACAACAATAGTACGCAAGTATAAACACCATGGGACCACGCAGCCATCATACTGCTCAGGAAGGAGAAGCGTTCTGTCTCCTAGAGGTCTCTCTTGGAAAAGAGATGTTATCTCAATGAGAAAAACCTGTATAAATACAGGTTAAATGTAAAAAAATACATGTAAAAACAAAACAAGAGGTTATGAGTTAAAATCCCTAGTGAGGTTGAGTCCCAAGTAATCAGCATACTGTCCCTTCATATTAACACCTGAATTTAGCTGTAAAAATACTGTAACTAGTGATAAATTTACCATATTTTCACTCCAACTAGACGAAAACCTCCAGGGGACCATGACTGTTAAAATGGAATTAACATACATTGTCAAATGAGGGGCTCTATTTGCGTTGGCATAGCCGTCAAGCACAAAAAATATTCTAAATTACATTTGTCACCTGTGTTTTCACGTGCTCAAATGTTGTCACATGTATTTCACATTCATTTCACATTTAATCACATGCCCCCCCCCCCCCCCCTCTCTCTCATGCTGATGCTGAAGGGAATGGCTCTTTTCCTCTAATTGCGGATGTTCTGTTGCCATGGCGCATGTTGCTCGGTATTGCAAGGTTCAGTGTGTGTGTGTGTGTGTGTGTGTGTGTGTGTGTGTGTGTGGCAGGCAGATGATTGCAGGCTGCCAGCTCTCGTTTCCTGGATGCCGATCGCATTTCTGGGTGGTGGCGGGGGAAAATGAGACACCAGAAATAGCCCCCCACTACACACACATTTACACACACACATTTACACACACCATGTCACCGTATCTTCTCTTTCTGTGTCTCGTACGACCACCGAGGTCCCCCTTCTCTGATTTACAGATGACCTGAACGAGGCCCCCCTCTGCTACGCATACACATACAGAGACACACATTACTCCTTTTGCCCTCTTTACCCCTAAGTGTGTGTGTGTGTGTGTGTGTGTGCGTGCGTGTGCATGTGTGTGTTTGTTTGCGCAACCCAAACCATGTCTCGGGGGGTTGTAGAATAATAATTGTGTGTGGACTCCTGATTAATTTCACCTTTAATGGGAAGTGAAGCTAAACGTGAGCAGCAGCTGGTCCTCAGAGATACACCGCTAACCTCTAATACAGAATTTACGGCTAATCTGGACAACAGAGAGCAAAACGGCTAATACAGTGAACCTGAGAGAACCTAATCTGAACACATCTAGCCAAACGCTAACACTGAGCCAACAGAGTAAACACATTTTAACTCTGAAGTAGACCGATGAAACATATTAGCGGTCTGCTAACCCCCGTCAACACAGGGTTAAAGGGGAATGGAAGCATTAGGATGTAGAACGCCAGCGAACTGTAATTGTAAATCGGCATATTGGCATTGTTGCATCACTGGCATTAGAGAACGTTTTGGAACTCCCTAAAATGGCTGAATTTACAGATTAGCCCAGAGTCTGAGAATATGTTTATTACAGAGAATGAAATAATGTTAGTTAGTGAGGCAATAAACCTACTGAAGCCGTTCATGTTTGAGCCAATCGTTGCCCCCGATCGAAGAGTTCGTTCTCGTAGCAGTAACAACACAGACATGCCGCCTGAAACACCTCAGCTAGAGGGTCGACGTAGGCAAACAAACTGGTGTAAGTGGGAAACAAACTGGTGTAAGTGGGAAACAAACTGGTGTAAGTGGGAAACAAACTGGTGTAAGTGGGAAACAAACTGGTGTAAGTGGGAAACAAACTGGTGTAAGTGGCAAACAAACTGGTGTAAGTGGGAAACAAACTGGTGTAAGTGGGAAACAAACTGGTGTAAGTGGGAATGCTGCCAGATAATGCCTAGACTATAAATGTGTGAGTTGTAGAGAGATGGTGGCAATACAGCACAAAATCCCAGCGGATGGTGGATGTATTACATCCAGTCAGAGGTTCCTGTCAGTCTGTCTGGATGGTGATGTATTACATCCAGTCAGAGGTTCCTGTCAGTCTGTCTGGATGGTGATTTAATATCCAGTCAGAGGTTCCTGTCAGTCTGTCTAGATGGTGATGTATTACATCCAGTCAGAGGTTCCTGTCAGTCTGTCTGGATGGTGATTTAATATCCAGTCAGAGGTTCCTGTCAGTCTGTCTAGATGGTGATGTATTACATCCAGTCAGTCTGTCTGGGTGGTGATGTATTACATCCTGTCAGTCTGTCTGTCTGACCCCATTTACTTGACTTGTCCATTGTTTGGTCGATAGGCTGTTGGTCAACCGGAATGTTTTTAGTCGAGCAGCGGCAAATATAGAATACGTTTTTATGACACACAGGACACCTGTTTGACTCACGCCTGTCTTCATGGAGTAATCCATTGCGGAGGCTGCGGGATGGCACACCAGTATCACCAGTAGTACATTTACCGTTAATGACCATAATTAATGTCTGGTTAAGGTCATTTCTGTTAATGTGTTCAATATATTATTACAGTCTTACCGTTGTCATTGTAGGAGTGGACACATTGTTTGCAGAGCGCACAACCAGAGCAACACTTGTGAGGTAAAGGTTTTGGTACATTTCATTCCATGTTTCATTCCAAGTTGTCAATTTATTCATTATCTTTTGTTTAGAGTGCTCCTATCAAACTTGAGTAAGGACACACACCTGATTACGCAAACTAGGCCTAGGCTACTTGGGCTGCGCGCAAATGTAGGCCTCTTTTTCGTGATGGCGCCGACAGAGATGGTCACCTCGCTTCGCGTTCTCAGGAAACTATACAGTATTTAGTTTATATATTATTTCTTACATTGTTACCCCAGGAAATCTTACGTCTTATTACATTCAGCAGGGAAGAACTTTTAGATATAAAAGCAACATCAACTTACCAACATTACGACCAGGAATACGACTTTCCCGAAGCGGATCCTCTGTTTGGACCACCACCCAGGACAATGGCTCCCTAAATTGTATCAGCATATCGAATGCGCGACCAGGGCTGGCAAAATTCTGGATCATTGCTACTCTAACTTCCTCAATGCATACAAAGCCCTCCCCTCGCTCTCCTTTCGGCAAATCTGACCACAACTCCATTTTGTTGCTCCCAGCCAATATAGAGAGAAACTAAAACAAGAAACACCCGTGCTCAGGTCTATTCAACGCTGGTCCGACCAATCTGATTCCATGCTTAAAGATTGCTCCGATCACGTGGACTGGGATATGATCTGGATAGCCTCAGACAACAACATTGATGTATACGCTGATTCGGTGTGCAAGTGCATCAGTGATGTTGTACCCACGGTGACTTAAAACCTTCCCGAACCAGAAACAGTGGATTGATGGCAGCATTTGCGCAAAACTGAAAGCGCGAACCACTGCTTTTAATCATGGCAAGGCGACCAGAAACATGACCGAAATACAAACAGTGTAGCTATTCCCTCAGCAAGGCAATCAAACAAGCTAAGCGTCAGTATAGAGACAGAGTAGAGTCACAATTCAATGGCTCAGACACGAGACGTATGTGGCAGGGTCTACAGTCAATCACAGATTGCAAAAAGAAAACCAGCCCCGTTGCGGACACCGATGTCTTGCTCCCAGACTAACTAAACAACTTCTTTGCTCGCTTTGAGTACAATACAGTGCCACTGACACGGCCCGCTACCCAAACCTGCGGGCTCTCCTTCACCGTAGCCAACATGAGTAAAACATTTAAACGTGTTAACCCTCGCAAGGCTGCCGGCCCAGACGGCATCCCTAGCCGCGAACAGCTGGCTGGTGTGTTTATGGACATATTCAATCAATTCCTATCCCAGTCTGCTGTTCCCACATGCTTCAAGAGGGCCACCATTGTTCCTGTTCCCAAGAAAGCTAAGGTAACTGAGCTAAACAACTATCGCCCCATAGCACTCACTTCCGTCATCATGAAGTGCTTTGAGAGACTAGTCAAGGATCATATCACCTCTACCCTACCTGACACCCTTGACCCACTCCAATTTGCTTACCGCCCCAATAGGTCCACACACGATGCAATCGCAATCACACTGCCCTAACCCATCTGGACAAGAGGAATACCTATGTGAGAATGCTGTTCATCGATTACAGCTTAGCATTTAACACCATAGTACCCTCCAAACACGTCATTAAGCTCGAGATCCTGGGTCTCGACCCCCGCCCTGGAAACAGCAGAGGAAACAGCAAAGGGAGCACCCCTCCATCCACATCGACGGGACAGTAGTGAAGGTGGAAAGTTTTAAGTTCCTCGGCGTACACATCACGGACAAACTGAAATGATCCACCCACACAGACAGCGTGGTGAAGAAGGCGCAACAGCGCCTCTTCAACCTCAGGAGGCTGAAGAAATTTGGCTTGTCACCTAAAACACTTACAAACTTTTACAGATGCACAATTGAGAGCATCTTGTCGGGCTGTATCACCGCCTGGTACGGCAATTGCTCTGTCCACAACCGTAAGGCTCTCCAGAGGGTAGTGAGGTCTGCACAACGCATCACCGGGGGCAAACTACCTGCCCTCCAGGACACCTACACCACCCGATGTCGCAGCAAGGCCAAAAAGATAATCAATGACAACAACCACCCAAGTCACTGCCTGTTCACACTGCTATCATCCAGAAGGCGAGGTCAGTACAGGTGCATCAAAGCTGGAACCGAGAGACTGAAAAACAGCTTCTATCTCAAGGCCACCAGACTGTTTAACAGCCATCACTAACATTGAGTGGCTGCTGCCAACATACTGACTCAAATCTCTTGCCACTTTAATAATAAAAAAATGTATGTAATGAAGGTATCACTAGTCACTTTTAACAATGCCACTTTATATAATATTTACATACCCTTCATTACTCATCTCATATGTATATACTGCTCTACACCATCTACTGCATCTTGCCTATGCCGCACGGCCATCGCTCATCCATATATTTATATGTACATGTTCTTATGCATTCCTTTACACTTGTGTGTATAAGGTAGTTGTGAAGTTGTTACATTTCTGGTTAGATATTACTGCTCGGTCGGAACTAGAAGTACATCTGCTACCCATGTGTATGTGACCTATACATTTGATTTGATTTGAGAAATGTGCCCATTTGGGGATCTGATACTATTTCTGATTGTCTTAACTCACCATCACTGTGGAGCTTCTCAAAGTATTTCTTTCTTCGCC
The DNA here is from genome assembly GCF_045791955.1 of Oncorhynchus clarkii lewisi. Taxonomy (NCBI): domain Eukaryota; kingdom Metazoa; phylum Chordata; class Actinopteri; order Salmoniformes; family Salmonidae; genus Oncorhynchus; species Oncorhynchus clarkii. The sequence goes on along the minus strand of NC_092168.1, from coordinate 23,995,007 downwards.
TTAAAAAGCAAGTAAAAGTCTATTTTCACATCCATTGAGAATGACATTAGTTCCTCAACGTAGCCTATTTGAAAAGTCTTTCCAGCTCTCTCCCTTTCGATAACCACTCAGCATGAAAGAGGAAAAAATGTCATGCTCTGATCCGGTGTCAAAAAAAAAAGGCCTACCTGATTACTTCTTATCCCGAAATAGCTTACAGCTGTGTCTGTCTGTCCAGAGCTCACTGGGAAACTGAGGGCCCAGAATATTTTAGACAATGTTGCAAGTTTGCTAGCTTGAGCTTCAGGCTGGACACATTAATAGTTGATACAATGTGTCAAGTTCCTTACAGACAGGCCATGCTTAGCCAATGTGATTTATAGGATATTTATTTTTATCCTGCGGCCTACAATGCTTTTATTTGTTGGCTTTATGTAGGCTATTTTTTACATATTGGCAATAGAAGTTACTTTATGATTTGTATCACTTTCATTTAGATAGAATTTTCATTAACCACATGACATTGATTTTGAGATACGAAGACTTTATAAATGAAAGGAAACTGTTCCGCGAACATGTGCACATGAACATCATCACTGCCACACAGGTCATTAGAAAGAAATGGTAGGATAACTTGGCACTCCAAATGGTAGGATAACTTGGCACTCCAAATGGTAGGATAACTTGGCACTCCAAATGGAAAAGGTTTCCACCCGCTGGTGTAGCCTGTTTCCAGCAACTTCAGGAGCATAACGGCAGAATCTGTGAAGGAGGAGGAGAGTGGTTGGGAACGGGTTTTATTCTTCTGGTTAGGGTATATTGAGCTCTGGCTCCCTCTTTAGTAATTTGTGTGTCTTAATGTTTAATTCAGTGCTTAAAGCATCAGGCGAAGTAGCCTACATAGAGTGGATTTTATTCAAACATAGGGTTTGTCTATATATATGGAAAAATAACAATCGATTGGTCGAAACAACAGACGACTCACGTCGATCAATATTTTGTTTAGTTGGGGACAGCCCTAAACTGCAGGATTACATTAGATTAGAGAAGGGCTGATATAGGGAGATGGAGGTGAAGAGGACGAACTGTGAGGGAGAGATGGAGCGTATTTGAAAACAGACAGAGAGATTGTGGGGCAAAAATAGAAAGAGTTATAAGAGAGGGAAAGAGGAAATAAGGGAAGCAGGATGAATGGAAAGACAGTGACATAGAGAGGTGGAGATGGATGGGAAGAGTGTGGAGGGAGAGAGGGCTAGATAAATATGAAGGCAGGGAAGCAGACCCTCTACACCCTCTCTTCTTACTGAGTGGGAGTAAAAGGAAGTAGGATGGAAAGAGAGGAAGATGAAGAGACAGGGGGGAAAGCTGAAGGAGGGCTGGCGTGGACAGAGAATGAGGATGGAAACAAACAAATTGAGATCGATACAGAAAGAAGGTAGAGCCGAGAGGAAGAGCATATGGATGAGTGGGTCAGGAAAAATAATCCAAAAGAGCGAGATGTAGAGAGATGTGTGTAGAAATGGATGGACAGAGAGGAAGTTGAGGATGCAGAGAGAGATGTGTGTAGAAATAGATGGAAAGAGAGGAAGTTGAGCGCTGTTCTTGTAAAGTGCTGCGTGCTGTCAGGGCTGCGGCCAAGAATGTGTAAGCCTGCCATCTCCCACTGCCTAATGGGCTCTTAAACGCTGATATAAAACACCCTCTCTCTCTGTTTCGTCTCTCTCGCTCTGTCTGTTGTCCCCCTTGCTGTCTATCAATTCAAAGGGCTTCATTGGCATTGGAAATGTATGTTTACATTGCCAAAGCAAGTGAAATAGATACTAAACAAAAGTGAACAGTAAACATTAAACTCACAACATTTTCAAAGGAATAGAGACATTTCATATGTCATATTATGGCTGTGTTGTGTACAACGATGTGTAAAGGACAAAAGGGAAAATACATCAACATAAATATGGGTTGTATTTAGAATGGTGTTTGGTCGTCACTGGTTGCCCTTTTCTTGTGGCAACAGGTCACACATCTTGCTGCTTTGATGACACACTGTGGTATTTCACCTAATTGATATGGACGTTTATCAAAAGTGGATTTGTGGGTCTGTGTAATCTGAGGGAAATACATTGCATTCTAAAATAGATTTCATCAATGTTTTTCCTCATCAATTTACACACAAAACACCATAGTGACAAAGTGAAAACAGATTTTTCGAAATATTTGATCAGAAATACCTTATTTAAATAATTATTCAGACCCCTTGCTATGAGACTCGAATTGAGCTCAGGGGCATCCTGTTTCCATTGATCATCCTTGAGAGGTTTATACAACTTGATTGGAGTCCACCTGGGGTAAATTCAATTGATTGGACATGATTTGGAAAGGTACACACCTGTCTATATGAGGTCCCACAGTTGACAGTGTATGTCAGACTGGGAGGCTAGTCGGTATCGAAGGAAGGATGAACGGAGCAAAGTACAGAGGTGCTTGAGTGAAAAATCTATTCCCCCTCAGGAGACTGAAAAGATTTGGCATGGGTCCTCAGATCCTCAAAAGGTTCTACAGCTGTACCTTCGAGAGCATCCTGACGGGTTGCATCACTGCCAGCTATGGCAACTGCTCGGGCTCCAACCACAAGGCACTACAGAAGGTAGTGTGTACGGCCCAGTACATCACTGGGGCCAAGCTTCCTGCCATCCAGGACCTCTATACCAAGTAGTGTCAGAGGAAGGCCTTAACAATTGTCAAAGACTCCAGCAACCCTAGTCCTAAACTGTTCTCTCTGCTACCGCACGGCAAGCGGTACCGGAGCACCAAGTCTAGGTCCAAGAGGCTTCTAAACAGCTTCTACCCCCAAGCCATAAGACTCCTGAACATCTAATTAAATGGCTTCCCATACTATTTGCATTGCCCCCCCCCCTCCCACCCACCCACCCATTTTACGCTGCTGCTACTATCGGTTTATTATCTAATGCATAGTCACTTTAATAACTCTACCTACATGTACATATTACCTCGACTAACCGGTGCCCCCGCACATTGACTCTGTACCGGTACCTCGTTATTGTTATTTTACTGCTGCTCTTTAATTATTTGTTACTTTTATAGATTTTTCGGGGGTATTTTTTCTTAATACTACATTGTTGGTTAAGGGCTTGTTAGTAGGCATTTCACTGTAAGGTCTACCTGTTGTATTCGGCGCATGTGACAAATAGAATTTGATTTGATGAAAACCTTCTCCAGAACACTCAGGACCTCAAACTGGGTCAAACTTCCAACAGGACAACAACCCTAAGCACACAGCCAACACAACGCAGGTGTGGATTTGTGGACAAGTCTCTGAATGTCCTTGAGTGGCCCAGCCAGAGCCCGGAATTGAACACGATCGAACATCTCTGGAGAGACTTGAAAATAGCTCCCCACGCTCCCCATCCAACCTGACAGAGCTTGAGAGGATCTGCAGAGAAGAATGAGAGAAAATCGGCAAATACAGGCTTGGGCGGCCGGGTAGCCTAGTGGTTAGAGTGTTGGACTAGTATCCGAAAGGTTGCAAGTTCAAATCTCTGAGCTGACAAGGTCTGTCGTTCTGCCCCTGAACAAGGTAGTTAACCCACTGTTCCTAGGCCGTCATTGAAAATAAGAATTTGTTCTTAACTGACTTGTCTAGTTAAATAAAGGTACAAATAAATAAATAAAAAATACCCAGCACTTTGGTGCTGCCAAAGGTGCTTCAACAAAGTACTGAGTAAAGGTTCTTAATACTTATGGAAATGTGAGATTTCAGTGATATTTTTTTTATGTACTTGTTTTTGCTTTGTCATTATGGGGTATTGTGTGTAGATTGATGAGGGGGGGAAATGATCTCATCCATTTTAGAATAAGGCTGTAACGTAACAAAATGTGGAAAAAGTCTAAGGGTCTGAATATTTTCCGAATGCACTGTATGTGTCTCTAATATGGTCATATATTTGGTAGGAGGTTAGGAAGTGCAGCTCAGTTTCCACCTCATTTGTGGGCAGTGTGCACATAGCCTGTCTTCTCTTGAGAGACAGGTCTGGCTACGGCGGCCTCTCTCAATAGCAAGGCTATGCTCACTGAGTCTGTACATAGTCAAAGATGTCCTTAAGTTTGGGTCAGTCACAGTGGTCAGGTATTCTGCCACTGTGTACTCTCTGTTTAGGGCCACATACCATTCCAGTTTGCTCTATTTTTTTAGTTCATTATTTCCAATGTGTCAAGTAATTATCTTTTGGTTTTCTCATGATTTGGTTGGGTCTAATTGTGCTATATTTCTGTGTCGTATCTCTCGCTCTCTTTTCCTCTCCCTTTCTCTGTGTCATCCCTCTGTCGCCCCTCTCTCTTTCTTTGTTGTCCTTCTCTCGCTCTTTCTCTGTCTCTGCCTCTCTGAACTCTCTCCCCTGTGTCTCTGAACTCTCTCCCCTGTCTCTGCCTCTCCCCCTGTCTCTGCCTCTCCCCCCTGTGTCTCTACCTCTCCCCCCTGTGTCTCTGAACTCTCTCCCCTGTGTCTCTGCCTCTCTCCCCTGTGTCTCTGAACTCTCTCCCCTGTGTCTCTGCCTCTCTCCCCTGTGTCTCTGAACTCTCTCTCCTGTGTCTCTGAACTCTCTCCCCTGTGTCTCTGAACTCTCTCCCCCGTGTCTCTGAACTCTCTCCCCTGTGTCTCTGCTTCTCTCCCCTGTGTCTCTGAACTCTCTCCCCTGTGTCTCTGAACTCTCTTCCCTGTGTCTCTGAACTCTCTCCCCTGTGTCTCTGAACTCTCTCCCCTGTGTCTCTGAACTCTCTCCCCTGTGTCTCTGCCTCTCTGAACTCTCTCCCCTGTGTCTCTGAACTCTCTCCCCTGTGTCTCTGAACTCTCTCCCCTGTGTCTCCGCCTCTCTGAACTCTCTCCCCTGTGTCTCCGCCTCTCTGAACTCTCTCCCCTGTGTCTCTGCCTCTCTGAACTCTCTCCCCTGTGTCTCTGCCTCTCTCCCCTGTGTCTCTGAACTCTCTCCCCTGTGTCTCTGCCTCTCTCCCCTGTGTCTCTGAACTCTCTCCCCTGTGTCTCTGCCTCTCTGGACTCTCTCCCCTGTGTCTCTGCCTCTCTGAACTCTCTCCCGTGTCTCTGCCTCTCTCCCCTGTGTCTCTGAACTCTCTCCCCTGTGTCTCTGAACTCTCTCCCCTGTGTCTCTGAACTCTCTCCCCTGTGTCTCTGCCTTTCTCCCCTGTGTCTCTGAACTGTCTCCCCTGTGTCTCTGAACTCTCTCCTCTGTGTCTCTGCCTCTCTGAACTCTCTCCCCTGTGTCTCTGCCTCTCTGAACTCTCTCTCCTGTGTCTCTGCCTCTCTCCCCTGTGTCTCTGAAGTCTCTCCCCTGTGTCTCTGAACTTTCTCCCCTGTGTCTCTGCTTCTCTGAACTCTCTCCCCTGTGTCTCCGCCTCTCTGAACTCTCTCCCCTGTGTCTCTGAACTCTCTCCCCTGTGTCTCTGAACTCTCTCCCCTGTGTCTCTGAACTCTCTCCCCTGTGTCTCTGCCTCTCTCCCCTGTGTCTCTGAACTCTCTCCCCTGTGTCTCTGTCTCTCTGAACTCTCTCCCCTGTGTCTCTGCCTCTCTCCCCTGTGTCTCTGCCTCTCTCCCCTGTGTCTCTGAACTCTCTCCCCTGTGTCTCTGAACTCTCTCCCCTGTGTCTCCGCCTCTCTGAACTCTCTCCCCTGTGTCTCCGCCTCTCTGAACTCTCTCCCCTGTGTCTCTGCCTCTCTGAACTCTCTCCCCTGTGTCTCTGCCTCTCTCCCCTGTGTCTCTGAACTCTCTCCCCTGTGCCTCTGCCTCTCTGAACTCTCTCCCCTGTGTCTCTGCCTCTCTCCCCTGTGTCTCTGAACTCTCTCCCCTGTGTCTCTGCCTCTCTGGACTCTCTCCCCTGTGTCTCTGCCTCTCTGAACTCTCTCCCGTGTCTCTGCCTCTCTCCCCTGTGTCTCTGAACTCTCTCCCCTGTGTCTCTGAACTCTCTCCCCTGTGTCTCTGCCTTTCTCCCCTGTGTCTCTGAACTGTCTCCCCTGTGTCTCTGAACTCTCTCCCCTGTGTCTCTGAACTCTCTCTCCTGTGTCTCTGCCTCTCTCCCCTGTGTCTCTGAAGTCTCTCCCCTGTGTCTCTGAACTTTCTCCCCTGTGTCTCTGCTTCTCTGAACTCTCTCCCCTGTGTCTCCGCCTCTCTGAACTCTCTCCCCTGTGTCTCTGAACTCTCTCCCCTGTGTCTCTGAACTCTCTCCCCTGTGTCTCTGCCTCTCTCCCCTGTGTCTCTGAACTCTCTCCCCTGTGTCTCTGTCTCTCTGAACTCTCTCCCCTGTGTCTCTGCCTCTCTGAACTCTCTCCCCTGTGTCTCTGCCTCTCTCCCCTGTGTCTCTGAACTCTCTCCCCTGTGTCTCTGCCTCTCTCCCCTGTGTCTCTGAACTCTCTCCCCTGTGTCTCTGCCTCTCTCCCCTGTGTCTCTGAACTCTCTCCCCTGTGTCTCTACCTCTCTCCCCTGTGTCTCTGAACTCTCTCCCCTGTGTCTCTGCCTCTCTCCCCTGTGTCTCTGAACTCTCTCCCCTGTGTCTCTGAACTCTCTCCCCTGTGGCTCTGAAATCTCTCCCCTGTGTCTCTGAACTCTCTCCCCTGTGTCTCTGAACTCTCTCCCCTGTGTCTCTGAACTCTCTCCCCTGTGTCTCCGCCTCTCTGAACTCTCTCCCCTGTGTCTCCGCCTCTGAACTCTCTCCCCTGTGTCTCTGCCTCTCTGAACTCTCTCCCCTGTGTCTCTGCCTCTCTCCCCTGTGTCTCTGAACTCTCTCCCCTGTGCCTCTGCCTCTCTGAACTCTCTCCCCTGTGTCTCTGCCTCTCTCCCCTGTGTCTCTGAACTCTCTCCCCTGTGTCTCTGCCTCTCTGGACTCTCTCCCCTGTGTCTCTGCCTCTCTGAACTCTCTCCCGTGTCTCTGCCTCTCTCCCCTGTGTCTCTGAACTCTCTCCCCTGTGTCTCTGAACTCTCTCCCCTGTGTCTCTGAACTGTCTCCCCTGTGTCTCTGAACTCTCTCCCCTGTGTCTCTGCCTCTCTGAACTCTCTCCCCTGTGTCTCTGCCTCTCTGAACTCTCTCTCCTGTGTCTCTGCCTCTCTCCCCTGTGTCTCTGAAGTCTCTCCCCTGTGTCTCTGAACTTTCTCCCCTGTGTCTCTGCTTCTCTGAACTCTCTCCCCTGTGTCTCCGCCTCTCTGAACTCTCTCCCCTGTGTCTCTGAACTCTCTCCCCTGTGTCTCTGAACTCTCTCCCCTGTGTCTCTGCCTCTCTCCCCTGTGTCTCTGAACTCTCTCCCCTGTGTCTCTGTCTCTCTGAACTCTCTCCCCTGTGTCTCTGCCTCTCTGAACTCTCTCCCCTGTGTCTCTGCCTCTCTCCCCTGTGTCTCTGAACTCTCTCCCCTGTGTCTCTGCCTCTTTCCCCTGTGTCTCTGAACTCTCTCCCCTGTGTCTCTGAACTCTCTCCCCTGTGTCTCTGCCTCTCTGAACTCTCTCCCCTGTGTCTCTGCCTCTCTGAACTCTCTCCCCTGTGTCTCTGAACTCTCTCTCCTGTGTCGCTGAACTCTCTCCCCTGTGTCTCTGCCTCTCTCCCCCATGTCTCTGAACTCTCTCCCCTGTGTCTCTGAACTCTCTCCCCTGTGTCTCTGAACTCTCTCCCCTGTGTCTCTGCCTCTCTCCCCTGTGTCTCTGAACTCTCTCCCCTGTGTCTCTGAACTCTCTCCCCTGTGTCTCTGAACTCTCTCCCCTGTGTCTCTGCCTCTCTCCCCTGTGTCTCTGCCTCTCTCCCCTGTGTCTCTGAACTCTCTCCCCTGTGTCTCTGAACTCTCTCCCCTGTGTCTCCGCCTCTCTGAACTCTCTCCCCTGTGTCTCTGCCTCTCTCCCCCATGTCTCTGAACTCTCTCCCCTGTGTCTCTGAACTCTCTCCCCTGTGTCTCTGAACTCTCTCCCCTGTGTCTCTGCCTCTCTCCCCTGTGTCTCTGCCTCTCTCCCCTGTGTCTCTGAACTCTCTCCCCTGTGTCTCTGAACTCTCTCCCCTGTGTCTCTGAACTCTCTCCCCTGTGTCTCTGAACTCTCTCCCCTGTGTCTCTGCCTCTCTCCCCTGTGTCTATGCCTCTCTCCCCTGTGTCTCTGAACTCTCTCCCCTGTGTCTCTGAACTCTCTCCCCTGTGTCTCCGCCTCTCTGAACTCTCTCCCCTGTGTCTCTGCCTCTCTCCCCCATGTCTCTGAACTCTCTCCCCTGTGTCTCTGAACTCTCTCCCCTGTGTCTCTGCCTCTCTCCCCTGTGTCTCTGAACTCTCTCCCCTGTGTCTCTGAACTCTCTCCCCTGTGTCTCTGAACTCTCTCCCCTGTGTCTCTGCCTCTCTCCCCTGTGTCTCTGCCTCTCTCCCCTGTGTCTCTGAACTCTCTCCCCTGTGTCTCTGAACTCTCTCCCCTGTGCCTCTGCCTCTCTGAACTCTCTCCCCTGTGTCTCTGCCTCTCTCCCCTGTGTCTCTGAACTCTCTCCCCTGTGTCTCTGCCTCTCTGGACTCTCTCCCCTGTGTCTCTGCCTCTCTGAACTCTCTCCCGTGTCTCTGCCTCTCTCCCCTGTGTCTCTGAACTCTCTCCCCTGTGTCTCTGAACTCTCTCCCCTGTGTCTCTGAACTGTCTCCCCTGTGTCTCTGAACTCTCTCCCCTGTGTCTCTGCCTCTCTGAACTCTCTCCCCTGTGTCTCTGCCTCTCTGAACTCTCTCCCCTGTGTCTCTGCCTCTCTCCCCTGTGTCTCTGAACTCTCTCCCCTGTGTCTCTGCCTCTCTCCCCTGTGTCTCTGAACTCTCTCCCCTGTGTCTCTGCCTCTCTCCCCTGTGTCTCTGAACTCTCTCCCCTGTGTCTCTGCCTCTCTCCCCTGTGTCTCTGCCTCTCTCCCCTGTGTCTCTGAACTCTCTCCCCTGTGTCTCTGAACTCTCTCCCCTGTGTCTCTGAACTCTCTCCCCTGTGTCTCTGAACTCTCTCCCCTGTGTCTCTGAACTCTCTCCCCTGTGTCTCTGAACTCTCTCCCCTGTGTCTCCGCCTCTCTGAACTCTCTCCCCTGTGTCTCCGCCTCTGAACTCTCTCCCCTGTGTCTCTGCCTCTCTGAACTCTCTCCCCTGTGTCTCTGCCTCTCTCCCCTGTGTCTCTGAACTCTCTCCCCTGTGCCTCTGCCTCTCTGAACTCTCTCCCCTGTGTCTCTGCCTCTCTCCCCTGTGTCTCTGAACTCTCTCCCCTGTGTCTCTGCCTCTCTGGACTCTCTCCCCTGTGTCTCTGCCTCTCTGAACTCTCTCCCGTGTCTCTGCCTCTCTCCCCTGTGTCTCTGAACTCTCTCCCCTGTGTCTCTGAACTCTCTCCCCTGTGTCTCTGAACTGTCTCCCCTGTGTCTCTGAACTCTCTCCCCTGTGTCTCTGCCTCTCTGAACTCTCTCCCCTGTGTCTCTGCCTCTCTGAACTCTCTCTCCTGTGTCTCTGCCTCTCTCCCCTGTGTCTCTGAAGTCTCTCCCCTGTGTCACTGAACTTTCTCCCCTGTGTCTCTGCTTCTCTGAACTCTCTCCCCTGTGTCTCCGCCTCTCTGAACTCTCTCCCCTGTGTCTCTGAACTCTCTCCCCTGTGTCTCTGAACTCTCTCCCCTGTGTCTCTGAACTCTCTCCCCTGTGTCTCTGCCTCTCTCCCCTGTGTCTCTGAACTCTCTCCCCTGTGTCTCTGTCTCTCTGAACTCTCTCCCCTGTGTCTCTGCCTCTCTGAACTCTCTCCCCTGTGTCTCTGCCTCTCTCCCCTGTGTCTCTGAACTCTCTCCCCTGTGTCTCTGCCTCTTTCCCCTGTGTCTCTGAACTCTCTCCCCTGTGTCTCTGAACTCTCTCCCCTGTGTCTCTGCCTCTCTGAACTCTCTCCCCTGTGTCTCTGCCTCTCTGAACTCTCTCCCCTGTGTCTCTGAACTCTCTCTCCTGTGTCGCTGAACTCTCTCCCCTGTGTCTCTGCCTCTCTCCCCCATGTCTCTGAACTCTCTCCCCTGTGTCTCTGAACTCTCTCCCCTGTGTCTCTGAACTCTCTCCCCTGTGTCTCTGCCTCTCTCCCCTGTGTCTCTGAACTCTCTCCCCTGTGTCTCTGAACTCTCTCCCCTGTGTCTCTGAACTCTCTCCCCTGTGTCTCTGCCTCTCTCCCCTGTGTCTCTGCCTCTCTCCCCTGTGTCTCTGAACTCTCTCCCCTGTGTCTCTGAACTCTCTCCCCTGTGTCTCCGCCTCTCTGAACTCTCTCCCCTGTGTCTCTGCCTCTCTCCCCCATGTCTCTGAACTCTCTCCCCTGTGTCTCTGAACTCTCTCCCCTGTGTCTCTGAACTCTCTCCCCTGTGTCTCTGCCTCTCTCCCCTGTGTCTCTGCCTCTCTCCCCTGTGTCTCTGAACTCTCTCCCCTGTGTCTCTGAACTCTCTCCCCTGTGTCTCTGAACTCTCTCCCCTGTGTCTCTGAACTCTCTCCCCTGTGTCTCTGCCTCTCTCCCCTGTGTCTCTGACTCTCTCCCCTGTGTCTCTGAACTCTCTCCCCTGTGTCTCTGAACTCTCTCCCCTGTGTCTCCGCCTCTCTGAACTCTCTCCCCTGTGTCTCTGCCTCTCTCCCCGTTGTCTCTGAACTCTCTCCCCTGTGTCTCTGAACTCTCTCCCCTGTGTCTCTGCCTCTCTCCCCTGTGTCTCTGAACTCTCTCCCCTGTGTCTCTGAACTCTCTCCCCTTTGTCTCTGAACTCTCTCCCCTGTGTCTCTGCCTCTCTCCCCTGTGTCTCTGCCTCTCTCCCCTGTGTCTCTGAACTCTCTCCCCTGTGCCTCTGCCTCTCTGAACTCTCTCCCCTGTGTCTCTGCCTCTCTCCCCTGTGTCTCTGAACTCTCTCCCCTGTGTCTCTGCCTCTCTGGACTCTCTCCCCTGTGTCTCTGCCTCTCTGAACTCTCTCCCGTGTCTCTGCCTCTCTCCCCTGTGTCTCTGAACTCTCTCCCCTGTGTCTCTGAACTCTCTCCCCTGTGTCTCTGAACTGTCTCCCCTGTGTCTCTGAACTCTCTCCCCTGTGTCTCTGCCTCTCTGAACTCTCTCCCCTGTGTCTCTGCCTCTCTGAACTCTCTCTCCTGTGTCTCTGCCTCTCTCCCCTGTGTCTCTGAAGTCTCTCCCCTGTGTCTCTGAACTTTCTCCCCTGTGTCTCTGCTTCTCTGAACTCTCTCCCCTGTGTCTCCGCCTCTCTGAACTCTCTCCCCTGTGTCTCTGAACTCTCTCCCCTGTGTCTCTGAACTCTCTCCCCTGTGTCTCTGAACTCTCTCCCCTGTGTCTCTGCCTCTCTCCCCTGTGTCTCTGAACTCTCTCCCCTGTGTCTCTGTCTCTCTGAACTCTCTCCCCTGTGTCTCTGCCTCTCTGAACTCTCTCCCCTGTGTCTCTGCCTCTCTCCCCTGTGTCTCTGAACTCTCTCCCCTGTGTCTCTGCCTCTTTCCCCTGTGTCTCTGAACTCTCTCCCCTGTGTCTCTGAACTCTCTCCCCTGTGTCTCTGCCTCTCTGAACTCTCTCCCCTGTGTCTCTGCCTCTCTGAACTCTCTCCCCTGTGTCTCTGAACTCTCTCTCCTGTGTCGCTGAACTCTCTCCCCTGTGTCTCTGCCTCTCTCCCCCATGTCTCTGAACTCTCTCCCCTGTGTCTCTGAACTCTCTCCCCTGTGTCTCTGAACTCTCTCCCCTGTGTCTCTGCCTCTCTCCCCTGTGTCTCTGAACTCTCTCCCCTGTGTCTCTGAACTCTCTCCCCTGTGTCTCTGAACTCTCTCCCCTGTGTCTCTGCCTCTCTCCCCTGTGTCTCTGCCTCTCTCCCCTGTGTCTCTGAACTCTCTCCCCTGTGTCTCTGAACTCTCTCCCCTGTGTCTCCGCCTCTCTGAACTCTCTCCCCTGTGTCTCTGCCTCTCTCCCCCATGTCTCTGAACTCTCTCCCCTGTGTCTCTGAACTCTCTCCCCTGTGTCTCTGAACTCTCTCCCCTGTGTCTCTGCCTCTCTCCCCTGTGTCTCTGAACTCTCTCCCCTGTGTCTCTGAACTCTCTCCCCTGTGTCTCTGAACTCTCTCCCCTGTGTCTCTGAACTCTCTCCCCTGTGTCTCTGCCTCTCTCCCCTGTGTCTCTGCCTCTCTCCCCTGTGTCTCTGAACTCTCTCCCCTGTGTCTCTGAACTCTCTCCCCTGTGTCTCCGCCTCTCTGAACTCTCTCCCCTGTGTCTCTGCCTCTCTCCCCCATGTCTCTGAACTCTCTCCCCTGTGTCTCTGAACTCTCTCCCCTGTGTCTCTGCCTCTCTCCCCTGTGTCTCTGAACTCTCTCCCCTGTGTCTCTGAACTCTCTCCCCTGTGTCTCTGAACTCTCTCCCCTGTGTCTCTGCCTCTCTCCCCTGTGTCTCTGCCTCTCTCCCCTGTGTCTCTGAACTCTCTCCCCTGTGTCTCTGAACTCGCTCCCCTGTGTCTCCGCCTCTCTGAACTCTCTCCCCTGTGTCTCTCCCTCCAATCTCCTTTACTGTGAAGTGTTGAGCTGTGGTTTTGTTGTTGGTGTTGTGTTTGGGTGTGAGCGCGTGTATGTGTTTGTTTGTTTGTTTGTTTGTTTCCATACATCTTCTCTCACTCTCCTCCATGTGCATCGTCTCTATAATGTAAATTAACGTTTTTTTTCCCTTTCTCTCTCTCCCTCCCTCATTCTCCCCTCTCCAGGCTCCATAATGTGTTCTACCCCCAGGATCCAGTGTTCTCTCTTACTTTGCTCCATGTCCTTTCAGCCCCTCTCCATGGCTTGGCCAACGCATTCGTCTTTGGCCTGGACAGAGACACCTGGAGCCAGCTCAGTCCTACAGGCATACAGGTACAACCCTCACCTGAACACTTCACTTTTCTCCCTCGCATCTGGTGGTCTAATCATAAGCTTTCCTGGCCCCGTAAACACCTCTACTCTCTTGTTCAGCGAAATGGGCTGAGTAAATACTTCCTTCCAAATGTCTTTGAAAGTAATTAAATATTATTTTAACCCAGGTCTGGTGCTGTGCGACTCCACACACTGCTGATTGGCTGTATTTCAAATCAAAGTGTATTTGTCACGTGCGCGGAATACAACCTTACAGTGAAATGCTTACTTACAGGCCCTAAACAGCAGTATAATTTTAAGTAAAAAATAGGTATTAGGTGAACAGTAGATTAGTAAAGAAATAAATACAAAAAACAGTAAGAAGACAGTGAAAAATAACAGTAGCGAGGCTACAATCTACTCAGCCCATTTCGCTGAACAAGAGAGTAGAGGTGTTTAGGGGGCCAGGAAAGCTTATGATTAGACCACAAGATGGGAGGGAGATTACAGACACACACACACACCCTGCTGTTGTTCTTAATGGAGAGTGAGCACACCCAGAGAGAGAGAGAGGAGTCAGATGTGACCTTCAACCTAAATGTCAGTGAAGATGTGTGTATCCGCGGAGTGTGTGTGTTTGTGAGAGAGCGAGGCAAAGAGAAGGGAACAGAGATATAGACCTGATTGTGTCTATGTTTGTGTGTGTGTGTGTTTGTGTGTGTGTGTGTGTGTGTGTGTGTGTGTGTGTGTGTGTGTGTGTGTGTGTGTGTGTGTGTGTGTGTGTGTGTGTGTGTGTGTGTGTGTGTGTGTGTGTGTGTGTGTGTGTGTGTGTGTGTGTGAGAGAAACAGAGAAATAGACATATGAGTGTGTTTGAGCAACTGGGAGTTATGTGCGTGCGTTTGTGTATGTGCGTGCTCTTTCATGACTAACAGGCAGTTGGTATTCATCATGGCATACGACTCCCACACACATCAGGTGTGAGATTGGTGGGGGGTGGCGTATCCGTAACAGCGTCAAAACATTATTCCCCTCCGCAGCAAGTCCACACTTTCACGCTCTCCTCTCTCTCTCTCTCTCTCTCTCGCTCGCTCGCTCTCTCACCCTCCCACTATTTGTCCTGCCGTCTCTCTCCCTCTTTCCCTCTCTGTCTCTCTCTTCCTCTCTCTCTGTCTCTCTTCCTCTGTTGCTGTCTCTCTTCCTCTGTTGCTGTCTCTCTCCCTCTGTTGCTGTCTTTCTTCCTCTGTTTCTATTATGTTATCTCATCCTCTGTCGTTCATATCTCTCCCTCTGTTTCTTTTTCTCTCTCTGTCTGTCTAATTCTCTATCTGTCGTTCATATCTCTCTCCTTTGTTACGCTTTCTCTCTCATCCTCCCCCTCTGTGGCTTGCACTCTCTCTCTGTCTCTCCCCCCTCTCCCCCTCTGTGGCTTGCACTCTCTCTCTGCCCCCCCCCCCCCTCTCCCTCTGTGATATTGATCTGTTTTCTAACCATGCGGCTCAACTGCCTGTGGCACTACAATCAGCACACATCTCGTCTCTGCCAAATGTGTGCGTGTCTGTCTCTTTGTGTGTGTGTGTGTGTGTGTGTGTGTGTGTGTGTGTGTGTGTGTGTGTGTGTGTGTGTGTGTGTGTGTGTGTGTGTGTGTGTGTGTGTGTGTGTGTGTGTGTGTGTGTGTGTGTGTGTGTGTGAGAGAGAGAGAGAGAGACTGTTAACTCTGTGAATATGTGTTTCTGTGTGTGATCCTAGTTGGCGCTGCAATCTCGGCTGTGTGACAGGACGCGTATCAGGGAGTACCATCCTGGGGCGGTGCACTACACACAGGCTGAGCTGGGGGACTTCAGTGACGAGGATGATGATGACACCAACGTCCTTTTCTACTCCCCTGACATGACCCTGAAAGACAGAGGACCCTAAGAGAGAGAGACACAGACAGACAGACAGACAGAACGACAGAACAGACAGACAGAACAGACAGACAGAACAGACAGACAGAACAGACAGACAGACAGACAGACAGAGCAAGCAAGAGATTAATTCTGAGGGGGGATACGTAGGGAGGAAGAGAGAAAGGGAGCAAAGGAGGGATAGTGAGGGCTTTCTGTGGTAGATCTGTCAGGATCCATTATTAATCCACATCCTTTACTATTTAATAACCTCCAACTACACACACACACACACACACTATCCTGCCTTTCTGTCTGACTTACACAGCATCGTAACAGAACCAGCGAAGCAGCTATAGTGCTTTAAACAGCCTTCAAACCTAATGCTACACACTAGCCTGGGTGCCAGTCTGACTCTGCTTCAGTCCTAGTCAACAACTGCAGAGCTGGCTAAGGAAACAACAGACTGTCCTGGTACCCAGGCTAGCATATCACTAGTCCCAAGGGGCTTCCTCTCCTCACCTCCTTTCCTTCATCTGCACTGATCTGAAAAGACAGCATAGGTGAAAGCAAAATGTGTGTTTAATGTTGAAAGGAGAGGAAAAGAGTTAAGACTATTGACATGTACCCAGGTTCTGCATAGTCACTTGGCTTACAGAGCTCTCCATGTTATTTTTACATTGACATGTTTTTTGTCATTTAGCAGACGCTCTTATCCAGAGCGATTTACAGGAGAAATTAGAGTTGAGTGCCTTGCTCAAGGACACTTCCACAGATTTTTCACCAAGTCGGCTCGTGGATTTGCACCAGCGACCTTTCGGTTACTGGCCCAACACTCTTAACCTCTAGACTACCTGCTGCTTATGCTATTAGCTTGTGTTTATTATGTTATTTCTGGCTTCTTTTTTATACTGTATGACTACTGTTAGCAAATCCCTCCCAAGAACATGTTACGATCACGATAATGCCCAGCATGATATGCGACTTACTGAGCTCTGAGGGTTATAATACAAGGCAAGTTAAACAAGTTAGCTAGCTAACTTACCTGAATATTCTGATATAACTTTTTATTTTTTAGAAAGATAAGCTTGAAATGGGCATGGTCTAATTGACTCGACAACCAAAACGCAAATCTAAGTTTAGCTTTCTTAATTAACCAGAAAATCAGTAGTTATTTCTGGTTGTTTATCAGTTAGCAGGCTAACTCATTGATCTTGCTTTGTAGTATAACCCTCTGGTGCTAATGCTACAGTAGCTGACCATACAGCTTCTCTAACTCAACTCAACATACATAAAAGGCCTCCGTTCAAAACAGACAGATAAATGGAGGGAGGGAAAAATGCAAAGAGGGGGGGGGGGGTGATGGAATTGGGAAACCAAGATGGGGAGAGGGAGTGAAGAGATATCTTAGAACAATTCATGTCCCAACGATAGCTGGGGATTTAAACGAACAAAATCCAGTATTTGAACCGCTTAACTTCTATCATATCTGTTGTTGTCTTTACATATGGCGTTACTAATGTTGCTACTCTTGTAAAATGTCCATTGTTTTTTGTACTTTTCTGCATCTGTATGTTGTTTTTCCATGAAATGCTGTGGTCTGCCCACAGTTTTGAGTTTGTTTGATAAACTGTTATACTGTATTTATAAGAGACAATATACTGTATATATATTAGTGTATACGCTATATTTTTGTATGGATGCTTTTGACTGGAATGTGAAAAGGTTAACTTGACCCCTAAATGGTCTCCATGTCCTCCTGTTTAGGCCTCAATGGGGGTGGAAGCAGTACAATTGAACACACACACTTTCTTAAAATGTGTCTCACACACTTACACTCTTTCTTTGATGCCTGTCTCACACAAATGCATGTACACACACACACACTCACACACAGTCACCTGTCTCTTTGATGTAGCGGCTGCCACAAGGACAGTAGGAGCCTCTGACGGCCTGTCATTTACCTTCGACACTATGTCATTGGCTGACATCTAGAGAACCGCAATGTGATTAGCAGGCTATTAGAGGTGCTGTGTGGTTGACGGGCTGATGAAAAGAGAGATGTGATTTTGCTGAACATCCTGACAAGGATGTCGCTCCTTTCCCAAATCAACCCCCGTGGCCCCAGTGCACTTATGGAGAACTGGATAGCTATTAGTGAAACAGTCATCTACACAAGTGCATAGGAGGTATGGGGCAAGGGGTCCATTTGGGGATGCACATATAGACCTAACACAGAATCCTATCTACACATAATTATACAGTCCCCTCTCAAACCACATACAATCGCTGCACCAATCCTAGTTTAGGCACACTGCTATTGTTCTGCTGCACTCCATCTAATAAACAAGCAGGATACACATTTCACAAGTGGCTGTGTTTATTCTCCTGTCACATTGTCAACCTTGTCAATCATGGAACATATATAGGGAAATATGGTAACACAACACTGTGTGTGTGTGTGTGTGTGTGTGTGTGTGTGTGTGTGTGTGTGTGTGCCTGCCAAATCGTGTCTCTGGGGTTGTAGAATCTTGGATATGAATTATTCTGCTAACCCCATTGGCCTCTGCCATGTCTCCAAATCTGGTTAACTGGATTTTGATTTATGAAAAAGTGTCCATGGTCCTCCAGAAATCTACCCCCACCACTCCGTTTGAACGTCTCTGTAAAAAAAAAAAAACTCAAAGTGCCTGGAAATAACAATCTCATTGTCACACGGGAATAATTATTGCCACGGTATCGCTGCATGTGATGTAATTGGATACTACTGAACATTCGCAGCACACAGGCATGGCTGCACGCACTGCGTACTATAGCCTCGCCTCTCTGCCACTGAGTCACTTCTAGTAGGTCTCAGAGTAGGCCTAGTGTATAGAGAGTTTAACAGTCTGGTAGAATGTGTTTGAAAGAATGTGTGTGATAGAAATAGACAGTAGCCTATGTGGGAGAGAAAGAGACCGATCGATCGTGTGTTTGTCTGTGTGTCACAATGGCAGAGAGAGCGCGCAGTGTTTGGCGACACGCAGGATTCGGAGAGAAACGTTGTTTGGATGGTGGCCTTGACCCAGGGGTGACGCACGGCGCCTTGCAGTCAGTAGGCGGGCTAGTACACAGAGGGAGAATAACTACGCCCATGGCTGAAGTCAACCTCGTATGAAATGGGGGAGGCATTAATAGCCTACATTTTTGGACTCGCACAAACTTAACTTCCCGATAGAGGCCAACTGGGAATGGTGCCTCGCTTTCTCAATTCAATTAAAATGTGCTTTATTGGCATGGAAAACAGGCTATGTTTACATTGCCAAAGCAAGCGAAAAGACAATAAACAAATGTGAAATAAGGAATCAGGAATTAACGGTAGCCTAAACTTTAGAGTAATAGTAGTAGTAGGGGGTAAGTGCCCCCCCCCTCGTAATTCACATAAAGACCACAAGATATCACCAAATTATTTCCCCAAAACCTTTCCCTGCTGTCACTGTTCTTGCTGAACAAAACGTTTCCTCTGTGTCATCACTAACGATTGGTGGTAAATTGATCTCTTTTTTAAAAAAGTTGTAGATATATTCCAATGAAGTTAGATCTATATATATTTTTTTTAAATGTAAACATAGGAAAGCTATAAGATAAATAATCCACTTGCTTTTGAGTAAGGTAGTAAGTAATATGTTGGATTAGGGTCACTTTCCTGACCAATGTCCTTCTTCCCCTGTTTGCTCAGTTTCTCACACAAATCATCAAGGAACCTACCAGGTACAACCTGAAATCTGTAACCATGGGCACCCTCTTAGATATCACCATGACCAACCTGCCCTCTAAATTCACCTCTGCTGTGTTCAACCAGAATCTCAGCGATCACTGCCTCATTGTCTGTGTGAGTACTGGGTCCGCGGTCAAACGACCACCCCTCATCACTTGGTCACGATGGCAACACCCACCCGTAGCACGCGCTCTAGAAGGTGTATCTCACTGATCATCCCTAAAGCCAACACCTCATTTGGCCGCCTTTCCTTCCAGTTCTCTGCTGCCTGTGACTGGAACGAATTGCAAAAATCGCTGAAGTTGGAGACTTTTATCTCCCTCACCAACTTTAAACATCTGCTATCTGAGCAGCTAACCGATCGCTGCAGCTGAACATAGTCCATCGGTAAATAGCCCACCCAATTTACCTACCTAATCCCCATACTGTTTATATTTATTTACTTTTCTGCTCTTTTGCACACCAGTATCTCTACCTGCACATGACCATCTGATCATTTATCACTCCAGTGTTAATCTGCTAAATTGTAATTATTCGACTACCTCCTCATGCCTTTTGCACACAATGTATATAGACTCTTTTTTTCTTTTTTTCTACTGTGTTATTGACTTGTTTATTGTTTACTCCATGTGTAACTCTGTGTTGTTGTCTGTTCACACTGCTATGCTTTATCTTGGCCAGGTCGCAGTTGTAAATGAGAACTTGTTCTCAACTAGCCCACCTGGTTAAATAAAGGTGTTCTCAACTAGCCCACCTGGTTAAATAAAGGTGAAATAAAAAATGTAACAAAAATATCAAACGCTCCCTAAAACACTAAAGCGAGCAGGCCTTTCTAATGGACCTGGCCTGGGTATCCTGGAAGGATATTGACCTCATCCCGTCAGTAGAGGATGCCTGGTTGCTCTTCAAAAGTGCTTTCCTCTCCATCTTAAATAAACATGCCCCGTTCAAAACATGTAGAACTAAGAACAGATATACTCCTTGGTTCACCCCAGACTTGACTGCCCTTGATCAGCACAAAAACATCCTGTGGCGTTCTGCATTAGCAGTCCCGTGATATGCAACGACCACCCCTCAATATACTCAGTCAATTAGGAAATCTAAGGCTAGTCTCTTCAAACAAAAATGTGCTTCCTGTAGCACTAATTTCAAAAAGTTTTTGGACACTGTAAAGTCCATGGAGAATAAGAGCACCTCCTCCCAGCTGCCCACTGCACTGAGGATAGGAAACACTGTCACCACCGATAAATCTAGGATAATCGATCATTTCAAGAAGCATTTTTCCACGGCTGGCCATGCTTTCCACCTGGCTACCCCTACCCTGGTCAACATCTCAGCACCCCCTGCAGCAACTTGCCCAACCCCCCCCGCCACCCCTCGTCTCCTTCACCCAAATCCAGACAGCTGATGTTCTGAAAGAGCTGCAAAATCTGGATGCCTACAAATCAGCTGGGCTAGACAATCTGGACCCTCTCTTTCAAAAATAATCCGCCGAAATTGTTGCAACTCCTATTACTAGCCTATTCAACTTCTCGTGTTGTCTGAGATCCCCAAAGATTGGAAAGCTGCCACAGTCATCCCCCTCTTCAAAGGGGGAGACACTCTAGACCCAAACTGTTGTAGACCTATATCCATCCTGCCCTGCCTTTCAAAAATCTTCAAAAGCCAAGTTAATAAACAGATCACCAACCATTTCGAATACCACCGTACTTTCTCCACAATGCAATCTGGTTTCCGATCTGGTCATGGGTGCACCTCAGCCACTCTCAAGGTCCTAAACGATATCATAACCGCCATCGATAAAAGACTGTACTGTGCAGCCGTCTTCATCGACCTGGCCAAGGCTTTCGACTCTGTCAATTACCGCATTCTTATCAGCAGACTCAAAAGCCTTGGCTTCTCAAGTGACTGCCTCGCCTAGTTCACCAACTACCTCTCAGATAAAGTTCAGTGTGTCAAATCGGAGGACCTGTTGTCCTGACCTCTGGCAGTCTCTATGGGGGTGCCACAGGGTTCAAATCTCGGGCCGACTCTTTTCTCTGTATATATCAATGATGTCGCTCTAGCTGCTGGTGATTCTCTGATCCACCTCTACGCAGACAACACCATTCTGTATACTTCTTTGCCCTTCTTTGGACACTGCTAACAAACCTTCAAATGAGCTTCAACGCCATACAACACTCCTTCTGTGGCCTCCAACTGCTTTAAATGCTAGTAAAACTGTGCATGCTCTTCAACCGATTGCTGCCTGCACCCTCCCGCCCGACTAGCATCACTACTCTGGACGGTTCTGACCTAGATTATGTGGACAACTACAAATACCTAGATGTCTGGTTAGACTGTAAACTCTCCTTCCAGACTCACATTAAGCATCTCCAATCCAAAAATAAATCTAGAATCGGCTTCCTATTTTGCAACAAAGCCTCCTTCACTCATGCCGCAAAACATACCCTTGTAAAACTGACTATCCTACCGATCCCTGACTTCGGCGATGTCATTCACAAAATAGCCTCCAACACCACTCTACTCAGCAAACTGGATGTAGTCTATCACAGTGCCATCCGTTTTATCACCAAAGCCACATATACTACCCACCACTGCAACCTTTATGCTCTCCTTGGCTGGCCCTCGCCACATATCCATCGCCAAACTCACTGGCTCCAGGTCATCTGTAAGTCTTTGCTAGGTAAAGCCCTGCCTTTTCTCAGCAACACCCACTCGTAGCACGCACTCCAGCAGGTACATTGCACTGGTCATCCCCAAAGCCAACACTTCCTTTGGCTGCCTTTCCTTCCAGTTCTCTGCTGCCAATGACTGGAACAAATTGCACAAATCTCTGAAGCTGGAGTCTTATATCTCCCTCTCTAACTTTAAGCATCAGCTGTCTGAGCAGCTTACCGATCACTGTACCTGTACACAGCCCATCTGTAAATAGTAGACCCAACTACCTCATCCCTATATTGTTACTTACCCTCTTGCTCTATTGCACCCCAGTATCTCTACTTGCACATCATCATCGGCACATCTATCACTCCAGTGTTAATGCTAAATTGTATGAATGCTAAATACCTCCCTACTCTTCTACATTTGCACACACTGTACATAGATTTTTCTATGTTTATTTACTTTTGTTTTATTGACTACGTTTGTTTATGTGTAACTCTGTGTTGTTGTTTTTGTGACACTGCTTTCCTTTATCTTGGCCAGGTCGCAGTTGCAAATGAGAACTTGTTCTCAACTGGCCTACCTGGTTAAATAAAGGTGAAACAAATTATTATAGTAAAACTGAGCAATCAGGGGAAGAAGGGCCTTGGTCAGGAAAGTGATTCCAAACTTCTTCCATGGTTCCAAACCGTCTTCCATTTAAGAATGATGGAGGCCACTCTGTACTTGGGGATCTTCAATGCTGCAGAAATGTTTTGTTACCCATCTGTGTGTGCCTTTCCAAATCATGTACAATCAATTGAATTTACCTCAGGTGGACTCCAAAAATGATCAATGGAAACAATTTCGAGTCTCATAGAAAATGGTCTGAATACGTATGTAAAAAAGGTATTTCTGTTTTATATTTAATACTGTAACAACCCTGAGTTTATAAGTGTGGAAATTGACTCTGCCGCTTGAGCAGGCAGTCGATAATGCGCTGGTCTTCGGGCTAGAAGGTCGAGGGTTCGAGACCTGCTCCCTGCCGGTGAGCGCGTTCCTGTAAGACGTAGAGCCGCAAGCTAGCGCGAGGACGCGCTCTTTGAAAGGAGGGAGTAGTGTAACGACCCTGGGTTTATAACCACAGAAATCGACTCTGCTGCTTGAGCATGCTTTTGCGGCACAGTCGACAGCGCGCTGGACTTCGAGCTAGAAGGTTGAGGGTTCGAGACCTGCTCCCTGCTGTTTTCTCTTTGTCATTATGGTGTATTGTGTGTAGATTGTTGAGGAAATGTTTTTATTGTCTCCATTTTAAAGTAAGGTTGTAACGTAACAAAATGTGAAAAAGTAAAGTGGTCTAAATACTTTCCAAATGCACTGTAGGCTAACTTAATGATTTCCCTCTAGTTGCTTCTGCCCCACACTGGGAACTGCTCGGCAAACTGCCCTATAATGGGGCCTATGCGGTTTTAACTAGGGGGTTCCCTCATCGGGGAGTTCCCAGCCTTCTTTCCACTCTTGGTTCAACTGCCTGTCATTGTCAGAGTTGGTTGGTTGATTGATAATACAATGACGAACAACGTGCAGATCTAGATAATTAGATTTATATAAATCTGGCTGTCCCGGCTGTCCGTCTGTGTGTGCTGGTGAGGGCTGCACAAGCTGGGTGAGGAACTGCATGAAATGGATTTTTTGTCTAATTACACCCCCCCTCGTCTCTCTCTCACACACGTACTCAAACAAACACTCAAACACACACAGCACAGGCTAGTTTGTTTGCTTGTGGTGTGTGTGAGTAGTGAGTGGGTGGGTGTTTGTGTGTGTGTGTAGCCTATCTCTGTGTTTCGTGTGCACAGCACCAACTAATTCCTATACCATGCATATGATTATGGCTGTATTATGTTGTCTTGGGGTAAAACACCCCCCAAGGTAAAACACCCCCCTCCTGTAATTCTCACAGAAACCACTTTGTCATACTTTTTATTTGAACACTTGCTCAACTAAAAATGTAATCTCTCATCTCAATTTAAGTCAATCCAACAGAACAATGTTGAGCTAAATTGATCTAATATTTTATCATTTAAAAAAAGTTATATATATACAGTGCCTTGCGAAAGTATTCGGCCCCCTTGAACTTTGCGACCTTTTGCCACATTTCAGGCTTCAAACATAAAGATATAAAACTGTATTTTTTTGTGAAGAATCAACAACAAGTGGGACACAATCATGAAGTGGAACGATATTTATTGGATATTTCAAACTTTTTTAACAAATCAAAAACTGAAAAATTGGGCGTGCAAAATTATTCAGCCCCCTTAAGTTAATACTTTGTAGCGCCACCTTTTGCTGCGATTACAGCTGTAAGTCGCTTGGGGTATGTCTCTATCAGTTTTGCACATCGAGAGACTGAAATTTTTTCCCATTCCTCCTTGCAAAACAGCTTGAGCTCAGTGAGGTTGGATGGAGAGCATTTGTGAACAGCAGTTTTCAGTTCTTTCCACAGATTCTCGATTGGATTCAGGTCTGGACTTTGACTTGGCCATTCTAACACCTGGATATGTTTATTTTTGAACCATTCCATTGTAGATTTTGCTTTATGTTTTGGATCATTGTCTTGTTGGAAGACAAATCTCCGTCCCAGTCTCAGGTCTTTTGCAGACTCCATCAGGTTTTCTTCCAGAATGGTCCTGTATTTGGCTCCATCCATCTTCCCATCAATTTTAACCATCTTCCCTGTCCCTGCTGAAGAAAAGCAGGCCCAAACCATGATGCTGCCACTGTTTGACAGTGGGGATGGTGTGTTCAGGGTGATGAGCTGTGTTGCTTTTACGCCAAACATAACGTTTTGCATTGTTGCCAAAAAGTTCCATTTTGGTTTCATCTGACCAGAGCACCTTCTTCCACATGTTTGGTGTGTCTCCCAGGTGGCTTGTGGCAAACTTTAAATGACACTTTTTACAGATATCTTTAAGAAATGGCTTTCTTCTTGCCACTCTTCCATAAAGGCCAGATTTGTGCAATATACGACTGATTGTTGTCCTATGGACAGAGTCTCCCACTTCAGCTGTAGATCTCTGCAGTTCATCCAGAGTGATAATGGGCCTCTTGGCTGCATCTCTGATCAGTCTTCTCCTTGTATGAGCTGAAAGTTTAGAGGGACGGCCAGGTCTTGGTAGATTTGCAGTGGTCTGATACTCCTTCCATTTCAATATTATCGCTTGCACAGTGCTCCTTGGGATGTTTAATGCTTGGGAAATCTTTTTGTATCCAAATCCGGCTTTAAACTTCTTCACAACAGTATCTCGGACCTGCCTGGTGTGTTTCTTGTTCTTCATGATGCTCTCTGCGCTTTTGACGGACCTCTGAGACTATCATAGTGCAGGTGCATTTATACAGAGACTTGATTACACACAGGTGGATTGTATTTATCATCATTAGTCATTTAGGTCAACATTGGATCATTCAGAGATCCTCACTGAACTTCTGGAGAGAGTTTGCTGCACTGAAAGTAAAGGGGCTGAATAATTTTGCACGCCCAATTTTTCAGTTTTTGATTTGTTAAAAAAGTTTGAAATATCCAATAAATGTCGTTCCACTTCATGATTGTGTCCCACTTGTTGATTCTTCACAAAAAATACAGTTTTATATCTTTATGTTTGAAGCCTGAAATGTGGCAAAAGGTCGCAAAGTTCAAGGGGGCCGAATACTTTCGCAAGGCACTGTAATCTAATGAAATTAGATTTATAACCATTTTTTTTAAAACCAGTAGGGAAGCCTTAAGATAAATAATCAAAAATGCCCCCAGGGCAATACAATGCAAGTCAATGGTACTCTCTACAGTGCCTTCAGAAAGTATTCACACCCATGTTGTGGTACAGCCTGAGTTTAAAATCGATTACATTTAGATTTTGTGTCACTGATCTACGCACAATATCCCATAATGTCAAAGTGGAATTATATATATATATATATATATATATATATATATATATATATATATATATATATATATATATATATATATATACACAGTGGGGAGAACAAGTATTTGATACACTGCAGATTTTGCAGGTTTTCCTACTTACAAAGCATGTAGAGGTCTTTAATTTTTAACATAGGTACACTTCAACTGTGGGAAACAGAATCTAAAACAAAAATCCATAAAATCACATTGTATGATTTTTAAGTAATTAATTTGCATTTTATTGCATGACATAAGTATTTGATCACTTACCAACCAGTAATAATTCCGGTTCTCACAGACCTGTTAGTTTTTCTTTAAGAAGCTCTCCTATTCTCCACTCATTACCTGTATTAACTGCACCTGTTTGAACTCGTTACCTGAATAAAAGACACCTGTCCACACACTCAATCAAACAGACTCCAAACCCTCCACAATGGCCAAGACCAGAGAGCTGTGTAAGTACATCATGGCTAAAATTGTAGAACTGCACAAGGCTGGGATGGGCTACAAGACAATAGGCAAGCAGCTTGGTGAGAAGGCAACAACTGTTGGCGCAATTATTAGAAAATGGAAGAAGTTCAAGATGACGGTCAATCACCCTCGGTCTTGGGCTCCATGCAAGATCTCACCTTGTGGGGTATCAATGATCATGAGGAAGGTGAGGGATCAGCCCAGAACTACATTGCAGAACCTGGTCAATGACCCGAAGAGAGCTGGGACCACAGTCTCAAAGAAAACCATTAGTAACACACTACGCCGTCATGGATTAAAATCCTGCAGCGCACGCAAGGTCCCCCTGCTCAAGCCAGCGCATGTCCAGGCCCATCTGAAGTTTACCAATGACCATCTGGATGAAGGAGGAATGGGAGAAGGTCATGTGGTCTGATGAGACAAAAATAGAGCGTTTTGGTCTAAACTCCACTCGCCGTGTTTGGAGGAAGAAGAAGGATGAGTACAACCCCAAGAACACCATCCCAACCATGAAGCATGGAGGTGGAAACATCATTCTTTGGGGATGCTTTTCTGTAAAGGGGACAGGACGACTGCACCGTATTGAGGGGAGGATGGATGGGGCCATGTATCGCGAGATCTTGGCCAACAACCTCCTTCCCTCAGTAAGAGCATTGAAGATGGGTCGTGGCTGGGTCTTCCAGCATGACAACGACCCGAAACACACAGCCAGGGCAACTAAGGAGTGGCTCCGTAAGAAGCATCTCAAGGTCCTGGAGTGGCCTAGCCAGTCTCCAGACCTGAACCCAATAGAAAATATTTGGAGGGAGCTGAAAGTCTGTATTGCCCAGCGACAGCCCCGAAACCTGAAGGATCTGGAGAAAGTCTGTATGGAGGAGTGGGCCAAAATCCCTGCTGCAGTGTGTGCAAACCTGGTCAATAACTACAGGAAACATATGATCTCTGTAATTGCAAACAAAGGTTTCTGTACCAAATATTAAGTTCTGCTTTTCTGATGTATCAAATACTTATGTCATGCAATAAAATGCAAATGAATTCCTTAAAAATCATACAATGTGATTTTCTGGATTTTTGTTTTAGATTCCGTCTCTCACAGTTGAAGTGTACCTATGATAAAAAATTACAGACCTCTACATGCTTTGTAAGTAGGAAAACATGCAAAATCGGCAGTGTATCAAATACTTGTTCTCCCCACTGGATTGTGTTTCAAAACACCCAGTCACTACAAAGATACAGGACTCCTTCCTAACTCAGTTGACGGAGAGGAAGGAAACCTCTCAGGGATTTCACCATGAGACCAATGGTGATTTTAAACCATTTACAGAGTTTTATGGCTGTGATAGGAGGAAACGTAGGATCTATCAACATAATTGTAGTTACACCACAATACTAACCTAAATGACAGAGTAATAAGAAGGAAGCCTGTACAGAAGAAAAATATTCCAAAACATGCATCCGGTTTGCAATAAGGGACAAAAATAAAACTGCAAAAAATGTGGCAAAGAAATAACTTAATATCCTGAATACAAAGTGTTATGTTTGGGGCAAATCAAACACAACACATCACTGAGTACCACTCTTCATATTTTCAAACGTGGTGGTGGCTGAATCATGTTATGGGTATGCTTGTCATCGGCAAGGACTAGGTAGTTTTTAGGATAAAAATAAACGGAATAGAGCTAAGCACAGGCAAAATCCTAGAGGAAAACCTGTTTCAGTCTGCTTTCCAACAGACACTGGGAGACAAGTTCACCTTTCAGCAGGACAATAACCTAAAACACAAGGCCATAAACAGTGCCTTGCGAAAGTATTCGGCCCCCTTGAACTTTGCGACCTTTTGCCACATTTCAGGCTTCAAACATAAAGATATAAAACTGTATTTTTTTGTGAAGAATCAACAACAAGTGGGACACAATCATGAAGTGGAACGACATTTATTGGATATTTCAAACTTTTTTAACAAATCAAAAACTGAAAAATTGGGCGTGCAAAATTATTCAGCCCCCTTAAGTTAATACTTTGTAGCGCCACCTTTTGCTGCGATTACAGCTGTAAGTCGCTTGGGGTATGTCTATCAGTTTTGCACATCGAGAGACTGAATTTTTTCCCATTCCTCCTTCAGTTCTTTCCACAGATTCTCGATTGGATTCAGGTCTGGACTTTGACTTGGCCATTCTAACACCTGGATATGTTTATTTTTGAACCATTCCATTGTAGATTTTGCTTTATGTTTTGGATCATTGTCTTGTTGGAAGACAAATCTCCGTCCCAGTCTCAGGTCTTTTGCAGACTCCATCAGGTTTTCTTCCAGAATGGTCCTGTATTTGGCTCCATCCATCTTCCCATCAATTTTAACCATCTTCCCTGTCCCTGCTGAAGAAAAGCAGGCCCAAACCATGATGCTGCCACCACCATGTTTGACAGTGGGGATGGTGTGTTCAGCTGTGTTGCTTTTACGCCAAACATAACGTTTTGCATTGTTGCCAAAAAGTTCAATTTTGGTTTCATCTGACCAGAGCACCTTCTTCCACATGTTTGGTGTGTCTCCCAGGTGGCTTGTGGCAAACTTTAAACGACACTTTTTATGGATATCTTTAAGAAATGGCTTTCTTCTTGCCACTCTTCCATAAAGGCCAGATTTGTGCAATATACGACTGATTGTTGTCCTATGGACAGAGTCTCCCACTTCAGCTGTAGATCTCTGCAGTTCATTCAGAGTGATCATGGGCCTCTTGGCTGCATCTCTGATCAGTCTTCTCCTTGTATGAGCTGAAGGTTTAGAGGGACGGCCAGGTCTTGGTAGATTTGCAGTGGTCTGATACTCCTTCCATTTCAATATTATCGCTTGCACAGTGCTCCTTGGGATGTTTAAAGCTTGGGAAATATTTTTGTATCCAAATCCGGCTTTAAACTTCTTCACAACAGTATCTCGGACCTGCCTGGTGTGTTCCTTGTTCTTCATGATGCTCTCTGCGCTTTTGACGGACCTCTGAGACTATCACAGTGCAGGTGCATTTATACGGAGACTTGATTACACACAGGTGGATTGTATTTATCATCATTAGTCATTTAGGTCAACATTGGATCATTCAGAGATCCTCACTGAACTTCTGGAGAGAGTTTGCTGCACTGAAAGTAAAGGGGCTGAATAATTTTGCACGCCCAATTTTTCAGTTTTTGATTTGTTAAAAAAGTTTGAAATATCCAATAAATGTCGTTCCACTTCATGATTGTGTCCCACTTGTTGTTGATTCTTCACAAAAAAATACAGTTTTATATCTTCATGTTTGAAGCCTGAAATGTGGCAAAAGGTCGCAAAGTTCAAGGGGGCCGAATACTTTCGCAAGGCACTGTATACACTGGAGTTGCTTACTAAGATGCCATTGACTGTTCAGTAGTGGCCTAGTTACAGTTTTGACTTAAATCGGCTTGAAAATCTATGGCAAGACTTGAAAATGGCTGTCTAGCAATGATCAACAACCAACTTGACAGAGCTTGAAGAATACTAAAAAGAAAAATGGGCAAATATTGTACAATCCAGGTTTGCAAAGCTCTTAGAGACTTACCCAGAAAGACTTAAAGCTGTAATCGCTGCCAACTGGGATTTAAACATATTGATTCGGGGGGTTGAATACTTAACTAAAC
This sequence comes from Oncorhynchus clarkii lewisi, assembly GCF_045791955.1. Classification (NCBI taxonomy): domain Eukaryota; kingdom Metazoa; phylum Chordata; class Actinopteri; order Salmoniformes; family Salmonidae; genus Oncorhynchus; species Oncorhynchus clarkii. The sequence goes on along the minus strand of NC_092168.1, from coordinate 23,965,808 downwards.
AAATTATATTAGTGTTTTATTTTCCATTAATAAAAAAAATTAAAATGTTCTTCCACTTCCACTATTTTGTGTAGATCGTTGACAAAAAAATGACAAATAAATACATTTTAATCCCACAAAATGTTGAAAAAGTCAAGGGTGCTGAATACTTTCTGAAGGCACTGTATCAGCATTTTCCAAATCATGTCCAAATAATCTATAAGTAATTTCATTGATTTACATCATCCATTTTTTGATACTTTAGGAAGATTTGGACAGGAAGTGCACAAATGAAAATAGGTTAAAAAAAATGAAAATAGGTCAATCAAAACCTTTTAATAGTGAGGTGTGCAATGCCATTTGGTTTCGATATTTGACTTATTTAATTAAAATAAGATACCTAGACTGTAGCTTATAAGAGTCAATTACTGTAAAATGTCTAAATGAAACACATAACATTTATTTTAACACAGTTTCAGGGGGGGGGGGGGGGGGTAGTGGCGCAAAACGCCCCTTTCTAAAGTTTCTGTTTTTATCAAATAACATAAAATAATAATTCAGCCCTTCGACGTGTGTTTTCGTAAGGATAGCACGTATGCACGTATCTACTGAACGTTGCGTTTTCCCCCTCGTCTGGTCTTGTCTTGTGCTCTACAGGCTCTATAAGAGAGCCATTTAATTCCCAAATGCCGTAAAAAACAAGACCCCACACACACACACACACACACAGTCTATATGTTTCCCTCGTCTGCCGACCGCCGTCACCGCCCCAGATACCAGCTGCTGGTCTCGAGCCGCGGACATTTATCTGCTGCGGTGGAGCCTGAACGGAAAGGAGAGCGAGGGAATGAGAGAGGGGGGAGGAAGGGAGGAGGAGAAGTGGAAATGAACCAGCGAGAGGGAAGATGGAAGGGCGGAGATGAGAGCTCCGTTATGGAATCGTACTCCGTTTTTCCGTCTCGAGCGCCTCTCTCTCTCTCTCAATTCAGTTCAATTCAAATGGGCTTTATTCGAATCGGAAACACGTGTTTGCATTGCCAGAGCAAGTGAAATAAACAAAAGTGAGATGACTCAAAGCAACATCAACAAAAAAATATCGCACTATCATGCCTTCTCTCCTGCCATGGCTAATCGCAGTAGCACGGGAAGGGAGTGAAGCGCCGGAGGCCTCTCGGAGCTCGGTAGCGCCAATGTGTTTATGAGCGTGTTTGTGTGTGTGTTTATTTGAAAGAGAGAGAGAGGTGGAAACTGAGCTGCACTTCCTAACCTCCTGCCAAATGTATGACCATATTTCCCTCAGATAACCCAGACCCACAAATAATTAGAAAACAAATCCAATTTTGATAAACTCCCATATCTATTGGGTGAAATTGCACAGTGTGCCATCACAGCAGCAAGATTTGTGACCTGTTGCCACAAGAAAAGGGCAACCAGTGAAGAACACACACCTTTCTAAATACAACCTGTATAGTTATGTTTATGTTATGTTATCTTTTGTACATCATTACAACACTGTATATAGACATATGTATATAGACATTTGAAATGTGTTTATTCTTTTGGAAGTTTTGTGAGTGTAATGTTTCCTGTTTTTATTTATTTTACTTTTGTTTATGATCTATTTCACTTGATTTGGAGTGTGCGCAGCCTGACAGCTCAGCCAGATTGGGGAGAGAGGCGGAATAGAGGGGAGGGGTGCGAGCTTCGCTGAGCTATCAAAGGCTAGTGGTCTGCTCAGAATGCTTGAAAGCCAGGCTAATCTTTTTTGTCTTTTGACATTTTTAGGGAACCCTGCTAATTATAGGTTATTTGATTACAGACCATTTTAATTTCAGCCCAATAAAGCTCGTTTTCTACATATTTTATATGCCCACACCTGGTGTTGCAGGTCTAAATCAGTCCCTGATTTGAAGGGAACAATGAAAAAATGCAGTGGAACTGGCTTCGAGTTCCAGAGTTGAGTTTTATAGGGGTCTATATTCTCGGCCCTTAACGATTTTCTCGCTTCGCGTTTCTCTTTGTATCACTGATCAGCCTTGGCACGGGGCCATGCTTGCCCGACTGCGCTGGTCTGTAATTATCCCTGGTGAGGCTGCGCTAACGCAGCGTGGCGCGCCTGTGGGGAACCGGTTAGCCCGGCACGGCGGGGGGGGGGGGGGGGGGGCTGTTGCGTACGTGCGCGTGTGTGGATTGTGATAAGGAATCCGTAACGATCTCAAGGTGGATTCCCGATTATTAGTGAGGGCGCAGTATGAGTGTAAGAGAGGTGTCCGTGTGTTAGAAAGTGTGTGTGTGCGTGCTAAAGAAAAATAGTAGGGTTTGTCTGAGTAAGTGTATATTATAAAAGTGTGTGTGTCTGTCCATATGTGGATTGCGGTAAGCGATCCATAACGATCTGCAGGTGGATTGTGCTGATTAGGACCGGCTGCTGCTAGCTGAGCTGCGTGCAAAGAGCTTCCTGAAACCTGAGCCTGAGGTGTGCGTGTGGCATTTGTGTGTTAGTGAGATATTGTGCGTGACACTGTGCTAGTTTGCATGTTGGCCGCCCTAACCGAATGTGTTTGTGTGTGTGCGTGTATGTGTGTGTGTGTGTGTGTGTGTGTGTGGGGGGGGGGGGTGTTTCTGTACAAAATGTATGTGTGTGTGTGTGTGTGTGCCAGCAGTGTGTCTACTGTGTGCGATTGCCAGTAATGTGTGTGCTTCTCTAACTGTTTCCATGGGGCTTTGTGTGTGTGTATGTCAGCGTTGCTCCAGTGTCTGATTGCAGCAGCAGATGGCTGGATCACTGTGACCTCCCAGAGTGCTGCTCCTACACTGGGGTGTGTGTGTGCATTCACTGTTTTGGTTTACTGACACACACACACACACACACACACACGCATGCACAGACACAAACACAAACTCAGAGCTCTGACTGTTTCACATAAATATACAGGGGCTACCTCACACACAATCAAACTTACATGAGCACAAAGTCACACATCCACATGGATGCACACACGCGCAGAGCTCTGATGTAGGACTGGCCCGTGACTCCGCGTATGGTGGCTGTGTGTGCATGCTCCAGAGGGCCAATGCGGAGCTGAAAGGGGACGTGTGCATTCATGCATCCGAGCTTTGACCTTCTAGACCAGGCCAGTGACAACATTACCAGCCTTTGTCAGATGGACACTCCATCAGGTGGCCTTTTCCTGGTTGCACTTAAGTAGGTCGATAACTATCACTAAAAGTCTGAAATATGCCATTTGTTATATGTTTATGACAATATTAGGACATTTTCCCCTACCATAAAAGGTTGTTTTTCCTTGCCATGTCACAAGGCTCAGAGGGTTTGGTTGAATGCAAAATGACACATTTCAGTTCTCTGAAAGAAAATAGACAAAGTATTCTTCACGACCTGAGTTTAGTGTGAACTGTTTTTATATTTAAAAAAAATAGAAACAAAACCTGTTTTTGATCTGTGCATCTCTATCACTCCCTTCCCTGATTCACCTTCCATACCCTCACTACACTACAGCAACCCTTCCCCAGCCCAGGCTTTTCAGGATTCGCCACCCACTCTCATGCTAATAGCGCGCGCTCGTGTGTGTGTGCAAATCCCTTGGGGCCGACAGCTCTCTGATTTCAGAGCAGAATAATGCAGCACTCAGCCCCTCTTTCATCTCCTCTCATTTTGCATTCTCTCTTTCTTCCTCTCTCTTTTCTCTTTCTCTGTCTGTCTTATCTGGTTCCCTCTCTCCTGTCCCTGCCTCTGCTTCTCTCTCTGACTTCAGTGGGCTAGTTTTAGGAAAATTCTCACCTGACAGTTTGCCTTCAAGGACTAATTTGTATGTTTTTTCAATGCGTGTGTTTGAGAGAGAGAGTGTGTGTGTCAGGCACTGCTTTTTCAGCTCATACTCTCAGCAGCTGCATAAAATGCACCCAGACCTTCCCCTGCCAACTCTCCTCCCTGGCCTCTTCTCCCCTCCCACCTCCCTAACCCTTCCTCTCTCTCGCTCTCCCTCACACACCCACACACTCCAAGAACACACACACCACACCTCCGGCTAGGCTGGATATCCCTAGCCTCCTCCTCTTACACACAGACCTAACAGATTCATCTCAGCCTTGAGCAACCAACAGAACGTCTGCCTTCCCACTTCCTCTTTCTGGGTCTGTCTCTCTCCCTCCCCTCTTTTCTCTCTTTCTGGGTCACTCTCTCATCCTCTCTTCCTCATCACACTTCTCACTCACTGCCTGGCATGACTTTGCAACATGCAATATTGAACCCAAAAATGTACAGAGAAAAATAGATATGCTGTAAAACCAGTGTCCTTGGCCATCCCCTGTCAATATGTTTGGATGGTGTGACATATTTGAATTGTGAGACAATGTTTGGGTAATTGTGTAAAGCCCAAACTTCTGTACATTGGGCTGGTACTCGGGAAGTCTGCCCATCTAGTTCACTGTGTTTACTGTCTTGATACCCACGGTGTCAGACACACAGACACAGACACAGACACAGACACAGACACAGACACACACACACACACACACACACACACACACACACACACACACACACACACACACACACTATCAACATAGGCCCCTGAGGGTCTGACTCAGCGGCTGAGGTGTGGAGGCTTTACATTGGATGCTTTTCTTCAAGTTCTAGAATAAACGGCCCTTCATTGAACTTGGACGAGCAGATTCTCTCCCTCCCTTATTTTTTCCACTTCCCTCTCTCTGTCATAATCCTACTTTACCTCTTCACTTTCCTTATCCCACTCTCTCGCTCTCTCTGCCTGAGCCTCCCGTTAAGCTACGGCGTCATCCCCCAGTCAATTTCTACCCTTCATTTATGTTTTCCCCTTTTACCGTTCACTGCCACCCTCCCCCTCTTCTCGCTAGTGTTTTGTTTTACACGCCCGCCCCAGCGCGCCGTGTATGTGCAGGAGGTTTATGGTAATTGCGGTCTCCCGACTGGCCTTCTGGGTAGAGTCTGCGCGATTGAGAGAGCCGCTCGCGGTACAGCAATCCACTCCGCTCCGCTTGCCCTGTTCGGCGTCTTCAGCAACTCGGCACGAAAGGAGCTACCAGGAACTTTCAGAGAAAAACTACGGAAAGATATACATTCCCGACCTTTTTTCCCGATATCGACTGAGATAAATAGTATATTTTCGGAATAGACTGGGATTGACGAGATTGGAAGTAAGAGCTTTGAAACGGCATGCTCTGATAAAACCCAACATGGCGCTGCGAGATACGACCGAGCTGAATGCATTTCTGGAGTCCGCGGACCTTACCACCTGTATCCTTGCGCACTGCTAAACTGTACGTTACCAGCCACTGGGACGTTCTATAAAGGATGATTGGAAACCTTATTTCTAGGGATTTGTCACACTAAGTCGATTTTGACGGTTTTTCTCTCGTCTGTAAACATATTGACATTTCACTGTGAAAAAGTGTTGTGCGAGTGTAAAGGAAACACTATAACATATGGTTTAATTGTCTGACAAGTAAATAACCCGTTAGACACACTTCTGAATATTTATATCCAACGGTTTGAATATTCACTGGCCCGAGATGTCTATGATTTTATAACGGAATCGTAACCTCCACGCATGAATATTTGCTCAGAGCCGTGAACAACTTGGTAAAACGGGAAAAGGAAAGTTGGAAATAGAGGATATTGACCAGGTAAGACAAATATTTGGGTAATAAAGACGTTTGGTTTTGGTGGGTCTTGTATTCGTTCTGCCACTGTTGAATGGTTATAAACCGTGATCTCCCCCCTCCTATGAGAGGATAGCCTATTGTGGGTATCCTATCAACACCACAACGACATAAATAGATTTTCTCCAACCTGACTCTGTCAACCCAGAAGTGTAAGCTTTCGAAGCCTGGAAGAGAATTGTGTAAAGTTCTACTATACGGGTTCGGAGGGATTTTTATCTCGGTGTCTGTGCGTGCGTGAGAGAGCGAGAAGGGGGAGAAAGAGGAACGGCAACTTCTAAGAATAGCGCATAGGGTGGTCTTTGTGTGTTTCGGCGGGGCAGTGGCATGTGGTTGATAAATAACATGGGTTTAGTTAGTCATTCGGCCCTGTGCTTGGCGACCGGGACCGTCCTGTCAACCCGGAGAGCGATGAGTCGGTAAGTCATACAGGACGACGCTTCCCCGTCAACGAACGGTTCCGAGAACGGTTGGATGGAAAGTGACTGATAAGACTGAAGTAGGCTAGGCTACTAAATAAACCTTATTTTCTTTACCAGATCGATCTAAGTGTTCTCACTGTGTGCGTGTACGCGCCCTAAACAAGGTTACGGAATCCAGCCTCGCCCTGCCAAGAGGAGGGGATTGTTCCGTTTACACACGGTTCAACACAGTTCAACACACTCCATCTCTCTCTGTCATTTGAACCCGATCTGGGATACAGGCTACAGGGCTTTCTGCCTGCCTGGCAGTTTCAGTCTTAAATCACCACCGTGCACCAGCAAATTCCTTAACTTTTTGGGAGATAGTTTTCTTCCATATAGAGGTATATTGTCACTCATGCACATGTACTAGCTCCACACGCAGCCACTGCCGTATGCCAGGGTTTCTCGCAATGACTGCATGGTTTTTCGCCGCGCATGAGGCGTGTGTGACCTCGGGCCAGTGATAGAACACTAATTGGGGCGCGATCGATGTCTCCATTGGTTGCAGCTCAATGATATTAGTTAGCGTTCTAGAATTACGGTTCTAGAATATTGGAGTCGACCAAATCGTCTCTCTGGTATACAAACGCCGCTTCAAATACACCAGCATATACACAAACACCCACACCCTGTTTAGCCTTGTACTTAAATATACATATAGGCTACTTCGCTTGCCTGAGCTTATGTCATAGGTCTACTACGCACGGCTGGGAAGGAGATTACACGGGGCATGGCCTACTCTTTCCCCAACCGCCTTGCGCTGGTATAGGGGGAAACCGTGATTTATGACATAGTGTTTGCCCCCTAGTCATTGTGGCAGATAAGTGATCACTTCAGATAGGCAGAGGACCAAAGTCAAAGTGAGAGCTTGCGTTGCGATTGTCCCATGACATGACTCAGCAATGATAGTAAGTACCCTGAAAGTGGGGAAATCATGTGGTTTATTTGGATAGAGAAGGTTTTGGTCTGTGCAAACGGACTCATAGTAGAAGGAAGAGAAGGGTGTGCTTTCCCAATGTAAATAACATTTGAGATGGCTATAGAGAGATTATTTTACCCCTATACAAGATAAATCAAATGAAGCAGCCAACGGGTCAAAAACTGGTTGAATCAACGTAGTTTCCATGTCATTTCAACCAAAACATTAAATTTAGGATTTTTTTCCAGCTAAATCTAATGGGTGACTTGTTTGGTTTTTTTCACGTTAAATTACCGTTAGTTGATGACTCAACCAAATGCAAATCAGAACTGGACATTGAACTGACGTCTGTGCCCAGTGGAAGGTATTCTGTTTCCGATATCCACATTTCCATATAGACTATATCTTGACAAGTTGCATCTTGGCTTTTTGGTTTTGTTTGCCTTCCTCCAAGCCTTCAGTGGCCTCGCGCACAGCACAGAGCGCGCACACACACACACACACACAGCATATGGGAACAGTGGGAGGTATCCATATTTAGCCAAGAACTTATCGATTTGTTGGACAATGCCACTGTAGGTCTATGCTAGATGGCTATGCGTAATGATGCGCACTTCACTTAGCATCTTTATTGTGATTGTTCGTGAGTGACCCGTTTCATAACGTTTTTTATTTATTCAAGTTGTACGCATTATGTGGTTGTTGTATCCTTTTTTGTGCAATTATTGAAAGAGTGGATAAGAGTGTCTGAATGGCCCAGAGTAAACGACCCGCTTCTTTCTAAAGCTGTGTATAGTGCATAGGCTAACGTTTAATCAGCAGACCTATAATTGGACTTTCAATCTCACAGAGTTGATTCCACCTCGGGCTACTATACTTCATAAAGCCTAAAACAGCTCATTCTGGTTGCATTTTATTTTATAGCATCCCATTGGACTGTTTAGCGCCTCATTGCCTACTATGCTCGTGGGATGAGGTCAGCCGTGCTGATTCATTCTCCAGGTGTCCGTTCGCGCCCAGAGGTCAAAATTACGCACGAGAGAGAGAGCAAGAGGGACGTGGTGGGGTTGGGGGGGGGGGGGGGGGGGGGGGGGGGGACTAGACATGAAAGAAATAAGAAAATGAGAGGCCCCATAATTCCCCCCTGACGATGCAGTAGATTAGCCTGCTATAACGTGCAACACGTTATTTCATTGAATGGCTCGCCATCACGTGTAGCAAGGTCATTGTTTCCTCTCGTTGTGCTCGAGTTACGATCTCCATACACTATACCACCATGTCTATATGGGCAGGTCGGGGACTTTATAAATGGAGCAGGAAGAACATTGCACAGACACTGATCTTAAGTCAATTTTGTGTTTATCCCCTTAAATGATTGGATCGGGAGGGTAAAGCCTACCCTGATCCTCGATCTGTGCCTATCTACCCGGAGCCTGGCAGGCTATTGTCCTGCCGTTTGATGGATCTGGTATTTGTGACAGCGTCTCTAGGCTCCCCGTGGGGCGGCATGGAGATGATAATCTGCGTCGCACAGGAACAATCTCACCGCCTCCATTCTAAACCCATTAAACGCTGTTGGGCCATTTTGTAATCGGCTGAAATCAATGGATCTACGAGGGGGAATCCATGCGCTAATATGTCAATATAATTCTCTGTGGCCATGTGGGCGACCATGTCTGTGTCACCTGACTTTGGTTCGATATGGTGAAATGGACAGTAATCCTTCTGTATGGGAAGTGAGAAACAATGACAGTATGACCTATTAAAAATGAACCGTTATGTTTTTATGATTCACAGTATATCTTTGCTGCAGGTATGGCAAGGCATGTATTTTTCTTTGGAGCTTGTGTTGGTATATCCCCATGTCATTATGTTGTTGTCTAGCGATTGATTGTAGCCCCGAATATAGGCCATGTTTTCTGCTTACAGCGTTGCTGAGACAAAGCTTCAGCCCTCCCATTTTAAGCTAATGTCACTTGTTGTTGTTTGTGTTCTTCCACTGAATACAACAACAGTCCCAACACCACCGCTGCGCTCTTGGCTGCTCATGCGAGGTGCCTGTGAACAAAAGTGAAGGCATGGCAGAGAGATGGGGGAGATCGAGTTTCGGTGTGCTGTACGCCTCCCGGAGGAGCTGTCATGGTTTGATTGAAGCTGAGCCTCCGTCCAGGCCTCATGGGACATCGCGCTGAAACGGGAGAGGCCTTTTTTCTCTCTGTTTCACAGAGCTTTTAGTTCCGCGGAGGCCCCGAGCACACGGATCACTTCCCCGCAGAGAGACGTGTCACTACCCCCGTATAGCACCCACAGCGTGAGTGCCTAAGACGATAAATAGAGTGATGTGAGATACTATTCTTCTTTCATTGAATGGGGAACAAATGAATACAGAATTAAGTGTGTCAACCATCCCGGTCTATCCTTGGTCTGAACTAGAGTGTGATATTTGAATTCGAATAATGTTGCTTTTGTGCAAGGTGGATTATTTATTTGGCCTATGTTCATGACCTCACCGAATTATAATTTTGGGAGAGGATGTTGACGATGAGACTTGGCCAGCCAGTCTTTTCGTCTAAGTAGGCCCCATCTTGATCAAGCGGGCCCGTTTTGTTTTTAGATGTTATCGCCTATTGCTGACGAAATCCTACAGACACTGAGCGGGCAGTTCGAGGGGGGTGTGTATGTTGCGTTATTTGTATTACACCGCTCAAAATAACATTCATTTTCCACCGAACCATAAAATTCTAAATTACGCACTGTTTGGATCTACATGCAAGACGTGGGCTAGGCCAGTGGTTCCCAACCTTTTTCGGTTACTGTACCACCAACTAGATGTAGTACCGTCTTGTGTGCGTTTTATATAGAAATCCGGCATTAAACATTTAATTTGAAGCATAGCAACAGCGTTGATGATTTGAACGTAATTGAATCACACAGTAGGCCTATCTGATTCACAGACAGTTCCATCACATTCGCAGCCAAGAATTTAACGCAAAAATACATTTGATTCAGGGGATATTATATTTCCAAATATCTCCATATTGATTAAGCCATGGCCCACTGGGCACACACTGGTTGAATCAACGTTGTTTCCACGCCATTTCAATGAAATGACATTGAATCAACGTGGAATAGACGTTGATGTGAAGTATATGCGGGGACTTTCTCAAAACTCAAAAATGTGTAATAGGATGTTTCAAATAAAATAATAAGTCTAGGGACTTTAAATGTTCCGGCTGCTGCACATACACGATGGAGGCTTCAGTCTAGAGCACCCGGTTAAATTGTGTTTAAGAGCATTTAACTCTCTAAATGGTTAAATGAGTGAGGAATACACCATTGACAGTTTATTAGGTACACCAGCCCTTTCACAAAAGGTTCGCTCCTACAGACTGTAAGTCATGTGGCCGTGGTTTTACTGTATAAAGCAGGCAGACTGGCATAGAGGAATTCAGTTAGTTTTCGATAGAATGTTAGAATGGGCAAAACGAGTGACCTAAGTGACTTTGAGCGTGGTATGATCATCGATGCCAGGCACGCCGGTTCCAGTATCTCAGAACAGGCCACCCTCCTGAGATTTTCACAGCGACTGTGTCTAGGGTTTACCGAGATTGGTGCGACAAACAAAAAACATCCAGTGTCAGCCCTGTGGGGGAAAACAGCTCGTTGATGAGAGGTCTAATAAGAATCGTGCAATCTAACAGGTGGGCCACAAACAGGCAAATAATCTCAGAATGCACAACTCGTCGGACCCTGTCACGGATGGGCTATTGTAGAGGAGGACCACACCGGGTTCCACTCCTATCAGCTAAAAACAACAAGAACCGGCTCCAGTGGGCACATTCAGGACACCTACAGCACCCGATGTCACAGGAAGGCCGAAGAGATCATCAAGGACAATAACCACCCGAGCCACTGCCTGTTCACCCCGCTATCATCCAGAAGGTGTGACCAGTACAGGTGCATCAAAGCCGGGACCGAGAGACTGAAAAACAGCTTCTATCGCAAGGCCATCAGACTGTTAAATAGCCATCACTAGCAAATTACAGGCTGCTGCCCTATATACATGGACTTGAAATCACTGGCCGCTTTAATAATTGGAACACTAGTCACTTTAATAATGTTTACATATTTTGCATTACTCATCTCATATGTAAATACTGTATTCTGTCCTATTCTACTGTATCTTAGTCTATGCCGCTCTGACATTGCTCTTCCAAATATTGATTTATTCTAAATTCCATTCCTTTACTTTAGATTGTGTGTATTGTTAGATATTACTTGTTAGATATTACTGCACTGTTGGAGCTAGAAACACAAGCATTTCGCTACACCCGCAATAACATCTACTAAACACCTGTATGTGACAAATACAATTTAATTTGATTTATACCAATTGAGAAATGTTTCCATGCCCCAAAGAATTCATGCTGTTCTGGAGGCAATCTAGTACTGGAGACCCACTAGATGGATGTACCTAATAAACTGGCCGCAGTGTGTAGATGTCATTGTTGTAATAGTATATGTTGCCCACTCAGAAACTATCATCTTAAACTGACATGTTTAATTATTTTGTCATATTCAATTATTATATATTGGCTAATTTCCCAAATGTTGACAGTATGAGTTAATACCTTACACAAGCTTGCATTTTCACCCAATAAAACTTAGTGTAATTACACAACAGTTGATTTTGTCACACACTCTGGGATGCGCAGGACTTAGAACCACTAATGAGTAAATTAAATGGCACAGGGGGGTCAATCTATATAAATCGCTGGCCACACACCCCCAAGACATGGATTGTACAGTCAAGTTATCACTTAAATAGCAGCCAACCATTGTCACTGTTGATATCATATGACACATCTTGATTCGATTAAATGAACTAACAGAACAAGTGGTTCGTTACCTATTCCGCGATGGATTCCTCCGGAAATCAACATCTGACATTCCAAAATATACATAAGCCTTCTTCTACAAGTTCTCATCTAACCAACCATGTAGGCCTGTAAATTATTCCACGTTTCCGTGTGGCCTTGGAATAGTTTTAGTTTAAACAGCGCTACACCCCAAAGGTTTGCCCCCTGTTCTAATGATTTCAGCGTGTGTTTAACAGCGTGTGATTAACAGAAAAAGTGTTGTGTTACACTTACCACATTGGCGACCCACTTGAATTCAAATGCAACATATCAGAATGTAGTTAACTGTGTTCTACAAATTGACCTCTAACCAGGATGTACATATTATTCCCAGATTCCCTGTGGTTTTTGAGCTGTGTTCGTTTGAACAGGAAGG
>NC_092168.1:23898433-23948433 GCF_045791955.1 Oncorhynchus clarkii lewisi | reverse complement strand
CATGCCTTCATGGTCAAATTGCTGCAAAGAAACCACTACTAAAGGACAGCAATAATAAGAAGAGACTTGCTTGGGCCAAGAAACATGAGCAATGGACATTAGACCGGTGGAAATCTGTCCTTTTGATCTGATGAGTCCAAATTTGAGATTTTTGCTCCCAACAGCCATGTCTTTGTGAGATGCAGAGTAGGTGAAAGGATGATCTCCGCATGTGTGGTTCCCACCGTGAAGCATGGAGGAGGAGGTGTGATGGTGTGGGGGTGCTTTGCTTGTGATTTATTTAAAATTCACACTTAACCAGCATGGCTACCACAGCATTCTGCAGCGATTCACCATCCCATCTGGTTTGCTCTTAGTGGGACTATAATTTGTTATTCAACAGGACAATGATCCAACACACCCCCAGGCTGTGTAAGGGCTCTTTGACCAAGAAGGAGAGTGATGGAGTGCTGTAACAGATGACCTGGCCCACAATCACCCAACCTCAACCCAGTTTGAGATGAGTTGGACCGCGGAGTGAAGGAAAAGCAGCCAACAAGTGCTCAGCATACTCCTTCAAGACTGTGGAAAAGCATTCCAGGTGAAGCTGGTAGAGAGATTGCCAAGAGTGTGCAAAGCTGTCATCAAGGCAAAGGGTGGCTACTTTGAAGAATCTCAAATCTGTATTGTATTTTGATTTGTATTTTGATTTGTTTAACACTTTTTTGGATACTACATTATTCTATATGTGCTATTTCATAGTTTGATGTATTCACTATTATTCTAAAATGTAACAAATAGTACAAATTAAGAAAAACCCTTGAATGAGTAGGGTGTGTCCAAACTTTTGACTAGTACTGTACATACTGTATTACCTCAATTATCTCAACTACCTCGTACCCCTGCACATTAAGTCGGTACTGGTACTCCTTGTATATAGCCTTGCTATTATTTTGGTGTCAGAATTTTTTTTGCAAATGTTCTTCTTACTTTTTAACTCTGCGTTGTTGGGAATGGGCTCGTAAGCATTTCGCGTTAAAGTCTACATCTGTTTTATTCGGCGCATGTGACCAATACAATTAGATTTGATTTTGAACCCCGTTCGCCTTAATCAATCTTGTGTTGCCGATCCCTTAAGCCAATTGAACAATCAAAATCTGTAACCCCACACCTTCCAGGTTTCTTTGTAGGCCTAATGCACTCTGCTGTTTTATTTAGGCTTTTAATGTGCTTTATTGCTTCATATTGTGAGTTTAGGCCTACATGGATGGACTGACGGAGACCGTCATAGCACCGTTTGGTATTAACTGTCTTGCAGAGCGCTGGTCGTTTGGAGGTGTTTTAAGATGGACTGTCCCATGAGGGGATGACATGCTCTCTGCTACACAGATGTACGGAACGGTTCCCCCATGGATGAGTCACGAGAGGGCCCAAATGTATGGGATGGTCATGGAGGAGAGGTCAGTTTGCCTTTCCACCTCTCCTCCACCCTCTATTCTCTCCTCTCAACCTCTCCATGTTCCTCAGTTGACATACAATCTGGCTGCACTCTTTTTCTCTTTCCCCTTCCGACTGCTGAATTCAGTCCCCCTGACAAGGTTTTCGGTGAGTGTGTGGAAAAAACAGTGCAAGTGACGATGTGGCAGGACGGGAAAAACAACGATCCCGGCTGTTTGGGCTGTGGACTTTCTCGGACCTGATTCTCACACACACAGGGCATGAAGGGTCCGTGCCATCCGGGATGACCGGGCATAAAGCCTGTCACATGCTTGGAAACCGTTCACGCAGATATTATGACGACATTTTGTGACGTTTTGTTCGTTTTGGCGTTCGGCATGGGCAGGGCCGGCATTATTGGCGTCCTTAGGGGGCCTGGCCTAGCCTACCGTACCTCCTTGCCCGTCCAAATAAAATATTAAAATACTGATCATTTATTTGCCCAAGACGCCGGTGAAAGAAAGATGCAAGGGAAACAGGGCCCCTCTGTCTTGGTATGTGTGGCCCATGTATCTGATGCAGTCTGGAGTACGGCATGTCCCATCCCACCATATAATGATAAAATAGAGTGGCCCACCCTGTTCTTCATTCACAATTGGTGATTACAATTTTTAAAATTATGTTGTTATAAAAATAAGCTGTTACCGTGTTCCAAAACATATGCTTTCTGTTTCATGGCTGTTTTAGCGATAGCATATTTGAAATGTATTAATTACACTGTTAGAATGTTGCAGTCACAATTAGTTTGAAGGGGGGTCCCTCGAGGCCCAGCGGTTCTAGTGTTAATATCATCTGTGCATGAGCAAGCATGTACACAAATCTGCCCCCTTATGGAAGCTGAATGCCCATCCAACTGATTCGCTCTAACGCCGGGTGCCTAAGTTCGGTAGCCGAAGTCTACACCCCTTCGTCATTGATTGGTCAACAGTAGTAGTCCAAGTAAGAGTGGGAACTATGGACGGGATTTTTCAATCAAGTGTTTGTTTTCATTCAACGAGAGACTGCTAGTAATTCAGGCACATTTTTTCACTTGAGAAATACTGCGCTAAAATCTTAGTCAGATGCAAAATTATGCGACTAAGACCTCCTTGGCAAAAACGTAAAAATCTATTATAGCTGTCTTGATATATCTTAGATGAATTCAGACTATTTTGAGGAAGTGTATACCTGCTATTTTGTTGCTATGGTGTCTCAAGAGGGATAAACAGTCAACTTTTTTTCTTGTTTTTCAAGCGAATGTCTATAGTTAAAGGGCGTATGCGAGGCACAGACGTTCACTTCGTCTAGCCAAGTGCTTCTGCTAGGAGCAAACAGAACCTAGTATGCGGGCACCTTAAGAGTTTTCAGTTTCATCTCATGCAGATGTTGTTCGGGCAAGCCAGGCAGGCAGGATTCGGTTGTGCTCAAGCCTCTAGGCAAGGAAGAAGAGGGGGAAGGGAGGAGCTGCGAGGGAGAGGGTGAGCGAGGAGAGGGTGAGCGAGGAGAGGGTGATTAATGAGCTTGGGGTCACTGTAATAAAAGCGCCATGCTGGTGGTGAAGCAGCTCGAGCCATAGACGCGTTTCTTTCCAATGATGGAGGAGCCGAGTATCTCTCTCTCTCTCACTCTCTTTCACTCACTCACTCACTCACTCACTCACTCACTCACTCACTCACAGACTGACTGATTTGGGACTTCTTACTCGACGCAACCAGCACTTTCACCATACAAAGGTCATAACGAATTGCGTATTAAGTTCTGACGCTGTGAGTGAGTGTGAGTGTGTGTGAGAGATTTCGGGTCATTTTTACTGTGTGGGCTAACTGAGAAGAGAACACTTTCCTATTCTGGGTTTTGAAATACATCTTCATGGAGTTTGTTTATTAATTAGTGTGTGTGTGTGTGTGTGTGTGTGTGTGTGTGTTTGTGTGTGTGTGTGTTTGTGTGTGTGTGTGTTTGTGTGTGTGTGTACGATCCAGTGCTCTGTAGCAAAGGTTGAATGGCCTCCCACTGGAGTGGTCTGTGAACTATGATCGTCCCTCGCTTAGCTGGCTGCCAGAATGGAGGGAGAGAAAGAGGGAGGGAGAGAGAGAGGGTCAAGGAGGCTAGAGCGAACAAGTGTGTGGAGAACATGACTGAATGGCCTGGGCCCCACAATGCACGTTGTCTACTCCCTGGGTAGGCGGGGGGCTGAATTGAGAGCGTGGGGTAGAAGGGGGACTACTTCAGCTGGCGGGTGTGTATTTATGTATGTGTGTGTGTGTGTGTGTGTGTGAGTGGGTCGTGATAGATGTTGCTATAGCAGATACATCACACCCTCTCTCCACCTTTCTGCCTTTCCTTCACCTTCTCTCTCTGTTGTTGTTGCTATTGAAAACTCAAGCCTTTAAGCTTGTCATTAACTAGAGCACTGCACACCACTGCCACACCACTGTGTGTGTGTGTGTGTGTGTGTACAAATTATTCTGACCATGTGTTTTCTCTTTCCAGGAGAGTACCTGTTAGTGATGCGGGGACCCAGAGAAACCTGGATTTAAGAGAAGGCAACCACATCACACAAAGCATGGTGCGTCATCCATGTATAAGATGTGTATTAGTGTTATAACACTGTTTATAATAAGGTTAAGACACGTTAACCATACCCTCATACCTCACACAAGTGAAGTCATACCATGTGTATAACATGTTACAGGTGTATAAGGCAAGTGTAAGAGTGGTGTATAGCAAGTTGAAGAGTGGTGTATAACTAGTTGAAGAGTGGTGTACAGCAAGTTGAAGAGTGGTGTATAACTAGTTGAAGAGTGGTGTATAACCTGTTGAAGAGTGGTGTATAACTAGTTGAAGAGTGGTGTATAACCTGTTGAAGAGTGGTGTACAGCAAGTTGAAGAGTGGTGTATAGCAAGTTGAAGAGTGGTGTATAGCAAGTTGAAGAGTGGTGTATAGCAAGTTGAAGAGTGGTGTATAGCAAGTTGAAGAGTGGTGTATAGCAAGTTGAAGAGTGGTGTATAACAAGTTGAAGAGTGGTGTATAGCAAGTTGAAGAGTGGTGTATAGCAAGTTGAAGAGTGGTGTACAGCAAGTTGAAGAGTGGTGTATAACCTGTTGAAGAGTGGTGTACAGCAAGTTGAAGAGTGGTGTACAGCAAGTTGAAGAGTGGTGTATAGCAAGTTGAAGAGTGGTGTATAACCTGTTGAAGAGTGGTGTACAGCAAGTTGAAGAGTGGTGTACAGCAAGTTGAAGAGTGGTGTATAACCTGTTGAAGAGTGGTGTATAACTAGTTGAAGAGTGGTGTATAGCAAGTTGAAGAGTGGTGTACAGCAAGTTGAAGAGTGGTGTATAGCAAGTTGAAGAGTGGTGTATAGCAAGTTGAAGAGTGGTGTATAACCTGTTGAAGAGTGGTGTACAGCAAGTTGAAGAGTGGTGTATAGCAAGTTGAAGAGTGGTGTATAGCAAGTTGAAGAGTGGTGTATAGCAAGTTGAAGAGTGGTGTATAGCAAGTTGAAGAGTGGTGTATAGCAAGTTGAAGAGTGGTGTATAACCTGTTGAAGAGTGGTGTACAGCAAGTTGAAGAGTGGTGTATAGCAAGTTGAAGAGTGGTGTATAGCAAGTTGAAGAGTGGTGTATAGCAAGTTGAAGAGTGGTGTATAGCAAGTTGAAGAGTGGTGTATAGCAAGTTGAAGAGGTGTTTAACCAGTTGAAGTGTGGTGTATAACCAGTTGAAGAGTGGTCAATAACCAGTTGAAGTATGGTGTATAACCAGTTGAAATGTGGTGTATAACCAGTTGAAGTGCGGTGTATAGTCAGTTGAAGTGTGGTCTATTACCAGGTGAAATGTGGTGTATAACCAGTTGAAATGTGGTGTATAACAAGTTGAAGAGGTGTGTATAACCTGTTGCAGAGTGGTGTAAGAGTGGTGTATAACCAGTGGAAGATTGGTGTGTATAACCTGTTGAAGAGGTGTTTATAACCAATTGATAAGGTGTTTAACCAGTTGAAGTGTGGTGTATAACCAGTTGAAGTGTGGTGTATTACCAGTTGAAGTGTGGTGTATAACTGGTTAAACACCAAACTTCAACTGGTTATACACACCGCTGTAAATTGTTATACACCACTCTTCAAATAGTTATAAACCCTCTTCAACAGGTTATACACTCATCTAGAACTGGTTATACACACATCTTCAACTGTTTACACCCCACTCTTCTACTGGTTATAGACCAAACTTCAACTTAACATACACCACACTTCAACTGAACATACAACACACATTAACTGGTTATCTTCTTGACCATACTTGAGACGCAGACGTCTCAAGTAGGCACCTGGAAATGCAAATGCGCTACGTTAATGCTAAATGTACTCGTTACAACTCAAACCTTGATCAAAATTCACAAGCAGGGTATTGAATTAAAGCTACACCCGTTGTGAACCTAGCCAGCAAGTCAGATTTTTAAAATGCTTTTCGGCGAAAGCTTGAGAAGCTATTATCTGATAGCATGCACCCCCCAAAATACCAGCACGACACGTAAACAACAGATTTTGCGGTAGCCGGCGCTACCCAAAACGCAGAAATAAAATATAAAACATTCATTACCTTTGACGAGCTTCTTTCTTGGCACTCCTATATGCCCCATAAACATCACTATTGGGTCTTTTTTTCGTTTAAATCGGTCCATATATACCCAAAATAGCTTTGTATGGAAGCTGTGTCATTCAGAAAAAAACATCGTTTTTAAACGCTGCGTAATTTTTTTAAATTAAAAAAGTTGACGATAAACTTTCACAAAACACTTCGAAATCCTTTTGTAATCCAACTTTAGGTATTAGTAAACGTTTATAATCTATCAAAATGATTACAGGGCGATGTATATTCAGTAGCTCCTCGCTTGCAAATCCTTGGCTGCCATAGTCCTCAGTAACAACATCCGGGTGAAGACTGGAAGAAACGGATGCCAGATAGATGGATTTTCCAACAATTAATTCAATTGAAAATGACGACAATGGCGACATCGTGTGAAATTTGTATGAATTGCATGCAGGTCGATATTAAATTTTGTCCTCTTTTAACAACTCGTGGAAGTGACTTATGGAAATTATTTTTAGCTTTCAGAGAGCAGTTTTTCTTGCGTTTTTCAATGAAACACACGATCTGTTATAGTCACAGCCGTGATTTAACCAGTTTTAGAAACTTCAGAGTGTTTTCTATCCACACATACTAATCATATGCATATACTATATTCCTGGCATGAGTAGCAGGACGCTGAAAAGTTGCGCGATTTTTAACAGAATGTTCGAAAAAGGAGGGGGTAGAAGTAAGAGGATTTATACAACACTCTTTAACTGGTTATCTTCTTACGGCTGAAATCCCATTAACGGGATCGATTTGACTACGGCCAGTGAAAGTGCAGGACGTCAAAGTCAAACAACAGAAATTAAAATTCCTCAAACATACAAGTATTATACACCATTCTAAAGATAAACTTATTGTTAATCCCACCACAGTGTCCGATTTCAAAAACGCTTTACGACGAAAGCATACCATGTGATTATGTTAGGTCAGCGCCAAGTCACAGAAAAACACAGCCATTTTTCCAGCCAAAGAGATGAGTCACAAAAAGCAGAAATAGAGATAAAATGAATCACTAACCTTTGATGATCTTCATCAGCTGACACTCATAGGACTTCATGTTACACAATACATGTAGGTTTTGTTCGATAAAGTTCATATTTATATCCAAAAATCTCAGTTTACATTGGCGCGTTATGTTCAGTAATGTTTTGCTTCCAAAACATCTGGGGAATTTGCAGAGAGCCACATCAATTTACAGAAATACAAGTGTTATGCATGGAATTAAATATATACTTCTCTTTAATGCAACCGCTGTGTCAGATTTCAAAAAAGCTTTACAGAAAAAGCACAACATGCAATAATCTGAGTACAGCGCCCAGGCACCAAAACAAGCCATACAGATACCCGCCATGTTGTGGAGTCAACAGAAGTCAGAAATAGCATTATAAATATTCACTTACCTTTGATGATCTTCATCGGAATGCACACCCAGGAATCCCAGTTCCACAATAAATGTTGTTTTTTTCTTCGATAAAGTCCATCATTTATGTCCAAATACCTCCTTTTTGTTTGCGCGTTTAGTTCACAAATCCAAATTCACGAGGCGCTGACACTTAGTCCAGACAAAAAGTCAAGAAGTTCCATTACAGTTCGTAGAAACATGTCAAACGATGTATAGAATCAATCTTTAGGATGTTTTTTTAATCATAAATCTTCAATAATATTCCAAACGGACAATTCCTTTTTCTTTAGAAATTAAAAGGAACGCAGCTCACTCTCACGGCCGCGTGCATGACTTAGCTCATGGCATTCTGCCAGACCTCTTAGTCAAACAGCTCTTATTCACTCCCCTTCACAGTAGAAGCCTGAAACAAGGTTCTAAAGACTGTTGACATCTAGTGGAAGCCTTAGGAAGTGCAATCGGACCAAATTTTACACTGTATATTGGATAGGCAAAGACTTGAAACCTACAAACCTCAGATTTCCCACTTCCTGGTTGGATTTTTTTCTCAAGTTTTTGCCTGCCATTTGAGTTCTGTTATACTCACAGACATCATTCAAACAGTTTTAGAAACTTCCGAGTGTTTTCTATCCAAATCTACTAATAATATGCATATCTTAGCTTCTGGGCCTGAGTAGCAGGCAGTTTACTCTGGGCATATTATTCACCATAGCTAATCAATACTGCCCCCCAGCCATAAGAAGTTGAAGTGTGGTGTATATCCAGTTGAAGTGTGGTGTATAACCAGTTGCAGAGTGATGTATAACCAGTGTAAGAGTGGTGTATATCCAGTTGAAGAGTGGTGTATATCCAGTTGAAGGGGGGGTGTATAACCAGTTGATGAGTGGTGTATAACCAGTTACAGAGTGGTGTATAACCAGTTGATGAGTGGTGTATAACCAGTTACAGAGTGGTGTATAACCAGTTGAAGTTTGGTGTATAACCAGTTAAAGTGTGGTGTATATCCAATTGAAGTGTGGTGTATAAACTGTTGAAGTGTGGTGTATAACCATTTAAACTGTGGTGTATAACCAGTTGAAGAGGTGTGTATAACCAGTTAAAGATGTTTGTATAACTAGTTGAAGAGTGGTGTATAACCAGTTATAGTGTGTTGTATAACCAGTTGAAGAGGTGTGTATAACCAGTTGAAGAGTGGTTTATAACCAGTTGAAGACTGGTGTATTACCAGTTTGAAAAGTGGTGTATGTTCAGTTGACGTTTGATCTATAACCAGTTGAAGAGGTGTGTATAACCAGTTGAAAAGTGGTGTATAACCAGTTGAAGAGGTGTGTTTAACCTTTTGAAGTTTTGTGTATAACCAGTTGAAGAGTGGTGTATATCCAGTTAAAGTTTGGTGTATAAACTGTTGATGTGTGGTGTATATCCAGTTGAAGAGGTGTTTATAACCAGTTGAAGAGATGTGTATAACCAGTTGAATAGGTGTGTATAACCAGTTAAAGTGATGTCTATAACCAGTTGAAGAGGTGTGTATAACCAGTTGCAGAGTGGTGTATAACCAATTGAAGTGTGTTGTATACACTAGTTGAAGAGTGGTGTGTAACCTGTGGAAGTGTGGTGTATAACCGGTTGAGGAGTTGTGTATAACCAGTTTAAGAGGTGTGTATAACCAGGTGAAGAGGTGTGTTTAACCAGTTGAAAAGATGTGTAAAACCAGTTTAAGAGGTGTGTATAACCAGTTGAAGAGGTGTGTTTATCCAGGTGAAGAGTGTTGTATAACCAGTTGAAGAGTGGTGTATAACCTGTTGAAGAGGTGTGTAAAACAGTTTAAGAGGTTTATAACCAGTTAAAGAGGTGTGTATAACCAGGTGAAGAGGTGTGTATAACCAGTTGAAGAGGTTTATAACCAGTTAAAGAGGTGTGTATAACCAGGTGAAGAGGTGTGTATAACCAGTTGAAGAGGTGTGTATATCCAGTTGAAGAGTGGTGTATAACCAGTTGAAGAGTGGTGTTTAACCAGCTGAAGAGTGGTGTATAACAAGTTGAAGAGGTGTGTATAACAATTTGAAGTGTGGTGTATATCAAGTTGAAGTTTGGTGTATAAACAGTTGAAGAGTTATGTATAACCAGTTGAGGAGGTGTGTATAACCAGTTGGAGATTTGTGTATAACCAGTTGAAGAGTGGTGTATAACCAGTTGAATAGGTGTGTATAACCAGTTGAAGAGGTGTTTATAACCAGTTGAAGTGGTGTGTATAGCTAGTTGAAGTGGTGTGTATAACCAGTTGAAGTGTGGTGTATATTCAGTTGAAGTGTGGTGTATAACAAGTTGAAGAGTGGTGTTTAACCAGCTGAAGAGTGGTTTATAAGAATTTGAAGAGGTGTGTATAACCAGTTGAAGAGTGCTTTATAACCAGTTGAAATGTGGTGTATAACAAGTTGATGAGTGGTGTTTAACCAGGTGAAATGCGGTGTATAACCAGTTGAAGTGTGCTGTAAAACCAGTTGAAGAGTGGTATTTAACTAGCTGAGGAGTGGTGTATAAGAATTTGAAGAGGTGTTTATATCCAGTTGAAGTGTTGTGTTAAACCAGTTTTTGAAGTGTGGTGTATAACCCGTTGAAGACGTGTGTATAACCAGTTGAAGTTTGGTGTATAGTTAAGGTGTGGTGTATCACCAGTTGAAATGTGGTGTATAACAAGTTGAAGTGTGGTGTATAAACAGTTGAAGAGGGGTGTATAACCAGTTGAAGGGGTGTGTATAAACAGTTGGGAGTGGTGTATAACCAGTTTAGGTGTGGTGTATAACCAGTTGAAGAGGTGTGCATATAGTTGAAGGGTGGTGTATAACCAGTTGAAGTGTGGTGTTTAACCTTTTAAAATGTGGTGTATAACCACTGGAAGTGTGGTGTTTAACCAGTGTAAGAGTGGTGTATAACCAGTTTAAAAGGTGTGTATAACAAGTTGAAGTGTGGTGTATAACCAGTTGAAGTGTGGTGTATAACCAGTTGAAGTGTGGTGTATAACCAGTTGAAGTGTGGTGTATAACCAGTTGAAGTGTGGTGTATAACCAGTTGAAGTGTGGTGTTTAACCTTTTAAAATGTGGTGTATAACCACTGGAAGTGTGGTGTTTAACCAGTGTAAGAGTGGTGTATAACCAGTTTAAAAGGTGTGTATAACAAGTTGAAGTGTGGTGTATAAACAGTTGAAGAGGTGTGTATAACCAGTTGAAGAGTGTTGTATTACCAGTTTAAGAGTGGTGTATAACCTGTTCAAGAGTGGTGTATAACAATTAGAAGAGGTGTGTTTAACCAGTTGAAATGTTGTGTTTTACTAGCTGAAGTGTGGTCTTTAAACACCAAAATTCAACTGGTTATACACACATCTTCAACTGGTTATAGAACACACTTCAACGGGTTATACACCACCCTTCAACAGATTATACAACACTCTGCAACTGGTTATACACCACACCTAAACTGGTTATACACCACTCTCAACTGTTTAAACACACCTCTTCAACTGGTTATAAACAACTCTTCAACTGGTTATACACTAGAGGTCGACCGACTATGATTTTTCACCGCCGATACCGATACCGATTATTGGAGGACCAAAAAAGCCAATACCGATTAATCGGCCGATTTTTTTAAATGTATTTGTAATTATGACAATTACAACAACACTGAATGAACACTTATTTTAACTTTAAATAAATCATTTATGTGCCATGTAAAAAAGCTAACGTTTAAGTTCCTTGCTCAGAACATGATAACATATGAAAGCTGGTGGTTCCTTTTAACATGAATCTTCAATATTCCAAGGTAAGAGGTTTTAGGTTGTAGTTAATATATTTCTCTCTATACCATTTGTATTTCATATACCTTTGACTATTGGATGTTCTTATAGGCACTATAGTATTGCCAGTGTAACAGTATAGCTTCCGTCCCTCTCCTCGCCCCTACCTGGGCTCAAACCAGGAACACATCGACAACAGTCACCCTCGAAGCATCGTTACCCATCGCTCCACAAAAGCCGCGGAGCAAGGGGAACAACTACCCCAAGTCTCAGAGCGAGTGACGTTTGAAACGCTATTAGCGCGCACCCCACTAACTAGCTAGCCATTTCAGATCAGTTCTACAAGCCTAATCTCGGGAGTTGATATGCTTGAAGTCATAAACAGCGCAATGCTTGAAGCACAGGGAAGAGCTGCTGGCAAAACGCACAAAAGTGCTGTTTGAATGAATGCTTACGAGCCTGTTGCTGCCTACCACCGCTCAGTCAGACTGCTCTATCAAATATCAAGTCATAGACTTAATTATAACATAATAACACACAGAAATACGAGCCTTTGGTCATTAATATGGTCGAATCCGGAAACTATCATTTCGAAAACAAAACGTTTATTATTTCAGTGAAATACGGAACCGTTCCGTATTTTATCTAACGGATGGCATCCATAAGTCTAAATATTCCTGTTACATAGTACAACCTTCAATGTTATGTCATAATTACGTAAAAATCTGGCAAATTAGTTGGCAACGAGCCAGGCTGCCCAAACTGTTGCATATACCCTGACTCTGTGTGCAATGAACGCAAGTGACACAATTTCATCTGGTTAATATTGCCTGCTAAGCTGGATTTCTTTTAGCTAAATATGCAGGTTTAAAAATACTTCTGTGGATTGATTTTAAGAAAGGCATGGGTGTTTATGGTTAGGTACAGTCGTGCATTGATTGTGCTTTTTACGCAAAGGCGCTTTTGTTAAATCATCCCCCTGCATTGCATCGATTATATGCAACGCAGGACACGCTAGATACACTAGTAATACCATCAACCATGTGTAGTCAACTAGTGATTATGATTGATTGATGCTAGCTAGCAACTTACCTTGGCTTTTTACTGCATTCGCGTAACAGGCAGGCTCCCCGTGGAGTGCAATGAGAGGCAGGTGGTTAGAGCGTTGGACTAGTTAACTGTAAGGTTGCAAGATTGAATCCCGGAGCTGAGAAGGGAAAAATCTGTCTTTCTGCCCCTGAACAAGGCAGTTAACCCACCGTTCCTAGGCCGTCATTGAAATTAAGAATGTGTTGTTAACTGACTTGCCTTGTTAAATAAAGGTGTAAAAAAAATAACAAAAAAATACATTTAAAAATTGTCCAAATGGGTGTCCAAATATATCAATTTCCGATTGTTATGAAAACTTGAAATCGGCCCTATAACCATTTGAAAAGTGGTGTATAACAATTAGAAGAGGTGTGTTTAACCAGTTGAAGAGTGGTGTATAACCAGTTGAAGTGTGGTGTATAACCAGTTGAAGAGGTGTGTATAATCAGTTGAAGAGGTGTGTATAATCAGTTGAAGAGTGGTGTATAACCAGTTGAAGTGTGGTGTATAATCAGTTGAAGTGTGGTGTATAACCAGTTGAAGAGGTTTTTCTAACCAGTTGAAGTGTGGTGTATAACCAGTTGAAGAGTGGTGTATAACCAGTTGAAGAGTGGTGTATAACCAGTTGAAGTGTGGTGTATAACCAGTTGAAGAGGTTTTTCTAACCAGTTGAAGTGTGGTGTATAACCAGTTGAAGAGTGGTGTATAACCAGTTGAAGAGTGGTGTATAACCAGTTGAAGAGTGGTGTATAACCAGTTGAAGAGTGGTGTATAACCAGTTGAAGTGTGGTGTATAACCAGTTGAAGAGTGGTGTATAACCAGTTGAAGAGTGGTGTATAACCAGTTGAAGAGTGGTGTATAACCAGTTGAAGAGTGGTGTATAACCAGTTGAAGTGTGGTGTATAACCAGTTGAAGAGGTTTTTCTAACCAGTTGAAGTGTGGTGTATAACCAGTTGAAGAGTGGTGTATAACCAGTTGAAGAGTGGTGTATAACCAGTTGAAGAGTGGTGTATAACCAGTTGAAGAGTGGTGTATAACCAGTTGAAGAGTGGTGTATAACCAGTTGAAGTGTGGTGTATAACCAGTTGAAGAGTGGTGTATAACCAGTTGAAGAGTGGTGTATAACCAGTTGAAGAGTGGTGTATAACCAGTTGAAGAGTGGTGTATAACCAGTTGAAGTGTGGTGTATAACCAGTTGAAGAGGTTTTTCTAACCAGTTGAAGTGTGGTGTATAACCAGTTGAAGAGTGGTGTATAACCAGTTGAAGAGTGGTGTATAACCAGATGAAGTGTGGTGTATAACCAGTTGAAGAGGTTTTTCTAACCAGTTGAAGTGTGGTGTATAACCAGTTGAAGAGTGGTGTATAACCAGTTAAAGTGTGGTGTATAACCAGTTGAAGAGTGGTGTATAACTAGCTGAAGTGTGGTGTATAACCAGTTGAAGAGTGGTGTATAACCAGATGAAGTGTGGTGTATAACCAGTTGAAGAGGTTTTTCTAACCAGTTGAAGAGTGGTGTATAACCAGTTGAAGAGTGGTGTATAACTAGCTGAAGTGTGGTGTATAACCAGTTGAAGAGTGGTGTATAACTAGCTGAAGTGTGGTGTATAACCAGTTGAAGAGTGGTGTATAACTAGCTGAAGAGTGGTGTATAACCAGTTGAAGAGTGGTGTATAACCAGTTGAAGTGTGGTGTATAACCAGTTGAAGTGTGGTGTATAACCAGTTGAAGAGGTTTTTCTAACCAGTTGAAGAGTGGTGTATAACCAGTTGAAGAGTGGTGTATAACCAGTTGAAGAGGTTTTTCTAACCAGTTGAAGTGTGGTGTATAACTAGCTGAAGTGTGGTGTATAACCAGTTGAAGAGTGGTGTATAACTAGCTGAAGTGTGGTGTATAACCAGTTGAAGAGGTGTGTATAATCAGTTGAAGAGGTGTGTATAATCAGTTGAAGAGTGGTGTATAACCAGTTGAAGTGTGGTGTATAATCAGTTGAAGTGTGGTGTATAACCAGTTGAAGAGGTTTTTCTAACCAGTTGAAGTGTGGTGTATAACCAGTTGAAGAGTGGTGTATAACCAGTTGAAGAGTGGTGTATAACCAGTTGAAGAGGTTTTTCTAACCAGTTGAAGTGTGGTGTATAACCAGTTGAAGAGTGGTGTATAACCAGTTGAAGAGTGGTGTATAACCAGTTGAAGAGTGGTGTATAACCAGTTGAAGAGTGGTGTATAACCAGTTGAAGTGTGGTGTATAACCAGTTGAAGAGTGGTGTATAACCAGTTGAAGAGTGGTGTATAACCAGTTGAAGAGTGGTGTATAACCAGTTGAAGAGTGGTGTATAACCAGTTGAAGTGTGGTTGAAGAGTAACCAGTTGAAGAGTGGTGTATAACCAGTTGAAGAGGTTTTTCTAACCAGTTGAAGTGTGGTGTATAACCAGTTGAAGAGTGGTGTATAACCAGTTGAAGAGTGGTGTATAACCAGTTGAAGAGTGGTGTATAACCAGTTGAAGAGTGGTGTATAACCAGTTGAAGAGTGGTGTATAACCAGTTGAAGTGTGGTGTATAACCAGTTGAAGAGTGGTGTATAACCAGTTGAAGAGTGGTGTATAACCAGTTGAAGAGTGGTGTATAACCAGTTGAAGAGTGGTGTATAACCAGTTGAAGTGTGGTGTATAACCAGTTGAAGAGGTTTTTCTAACCAGTTGAAGTGTGGTGTATAACCAGTTGAAGAGTGGTGTATAACCAGTTGAAGAGTGGTGTATAACCAGATGAAGTGTGGTGTATAACCAGTTGAAGAGGTTTTTCTAACCAGTTGAAGTGTGGTGTATAACCAGTTGAAGAGTGGTGTATAACCAGTTAAAGTGTGGTGTATAACCAGTTGAAGTGTGGTGTATAACCAGTTGAAGAGGTTTTTCTAACCAGTTGAAGAGTGGTGTATAACCAGTTGAAGAGTGGTGTATAACTAGCTGAAGTGTGGTGTATAACCAGTTGAAGAGTGGTGTATAACTAGCTGAAGTGTGGTGTATAACCAGTTGAAGAGTGGTGTATAACTAGCTGAAGAGTGGTGTATAACCAGTTGAAGAGTGGTGTATAACCAGTTGAAGTGTGGTGTATAACCAGTTGAAGTGTGGTGTATAACCAGTTGAAGAGGTTTTTCTAACCAGTTGAAGAATGGTGTATAACCAGTTGAAGAGTGGTGTATAACCAGTTGAAGAGTGTTTTATAACCAGTTGAAGTGTGGTGTATAACTAGCTGAAGTGTGGTGTATAACCAGTTGAAGAGTGGTGTATAACTAGCTGAAGTGTGGTGTATAACCAGTTGAAGAGTGGTGTATAACCAGTTGAAGTGTAGTGTATAACTAGCTGAAGTGTGGTGTATAACCAGTTGAAGAGGTTTTTCTAACCAGTTGAAGTGTGGTGTATAACCAGTTGAAGAGTGGTGTATAACCAGTTGAAGTGTGGTGTATAACTAGCTGAAGTGTGGTGTATATCCAGTTGAAGAGTGGTGTATAACCAGTTAAAGTGTGGTGTATAACCAGTTGAAGAGTGGTGTATAACTAGCTGAAGTGTGGTGTATAACCAGTTGAAGAGTGGTGTATAACCAGATGAAGTGTGGTGTATAACCAGTTGAAGAGGTTTTTCTAACCAGTTGAAGAGTGGTGTATAACCAGTTGAAGAGTGGTGTATAACTAGCTGAAGTGTGGTGTATAACCAGTTGAAGAGTGGTGTATAACTAGCTGAAGTGTGGTGTATAACCAGTTGAAGAGTGGTGTATAACTAGCTGAAGAGTGGTGTATAACCAGTTGAAGAGTGGTGTATAACCAGTTGAAGTGTGGTGTATAACCAGTTGAAGTGTGGTGTATAACCAGTTGAAGAGGTTTTTCTAACCAGTTGAAGAGTGGTGTATAACCAGTTGAAGAGTGGTGTATAACCAGTTGAAGAGGTTTTTCTAACCAGTTGAAGTGTGGTGTATAACTAGCTGAAGTGTGGTGTATAACCAGTTGAAGAGTGGTGTATAACTAGCTGAAGTGTGGTGTATAACCAGTTGAAGAGGTGTGTATAATCAGTTGAAGAGGTGTGTATAATCAGTTGAAGAGTGGTGTATAACCAGTTGAAGTGTGGTGTATAATCAGTTGAAGTGTGGTGTATAACCAGTTAAAGAGGTTTTTCTAACCAGTTGAAGTGTGGTGTATAACCAGTTGAAGAGTGGTGTATAACCAGTTGAAGAGTGGTGTATAACCAGTTGAAGAGGTTTTTCTAACCAGTTGAAGTGTGGTGTATAACCAGTTGAAGAGTGGTGTATAACCAGTTGAAGAGTGGTGTATAACCAGTTGAAGAGTGGTGTATAACCAGTTGAAGAGTGGTGTATAACCAGTTGAAGAGTGGTGTATAACCAGTTGAAGTGTGGTGTATAACCAGTTGAAGAGTGGTGTATAACCAGTTGAAGAGTGGTGTATAACCAGTTGAAGAGTGGTGTATAACCAGTTGAAGAGGTTTTTCTAACCAGTTGAAGTGTGGTGTATAACCAGTTGAAGAGTGGTGTATAACCAGTTAAAGTGTGGTGTATAACCAGTTGAAGAGTGGTGTATAACTAGCTGAAGTGTGGTGTATAACCAGTTGAAGAGTGGTGTATAACCAGATGAAGTGTGGTGTATAACCAGTTGAAGAGGTTTTTCTAACCAGTTGAAGAGTGGTGTATAACCAGTTGAAGAGTGGTGTATAACTAGCTGAAGTGTGGTGTATAACCAGTTGAAGAGTGGTGTATAACTAGCTGAAGTGTGGTGTATAACCAGTTGAAGAGTGGTGTATAACTAGCTGAAGAGTGGTGTATAACCAGTTGAAGAGTGGTGTATAACCAGTTGAAGTGTGGTGTATAACCAGTTGAAGTGTGGTGTATAACCAGTTGAAGAGGTTTTTCTAACCAGTTGAAGAGTGGTGTATAACCAGTTGAAGAGTGGTGTATAACCAGTTGAAGAGGTTTTTCTAACCAGTTGAAGTGTGGTGTATAACTAGCTGAAGTGTGGTGTATAACCAGTTGAAGAGTGGTGTATAACTAGCTGAAGTGTGGTGTATAACCAGTTGAAGAGGTGTGTATAATCAGTTGAAGAGGTGTGTATAATCAGTTGAAGAGTGGTGTATAACCAGTTGAAGTGTGGTGTATAATCAGTTGAAGTGTGGTGTATAACCAGTTGAAGAGGTTTTTCTAACCAGTTGAAGTGTGGTGTATAACCAGTTGAAGAGTGGTGTATAACCAGTTGAAGAGTGGTGTATAACCAGTTGAAGAGGTTTTTCTAACCAGTTGAAGTGTGGTGTATAACCAGTTGAAGAGTGGTGTATAACCAGTTGAAGAGTGGTGTATAACCAGTTGAAGAGTGGTGTATAACCAGTTGAAGAGTGGTGTATAACCAGTTGAAGTGTGGTGTATAACCAGTTGAAGAGTGGTGTATAACCAGTTGAAGAGTGGTGTATAACCAGTTGAAGAGTGGTGTATAACCAGTTGAAGAGTGGTGTATAACCAGTTGAAGTGTGGTGTATAACCAGTTGAAGAGGTTTTTCTAACCAGTTGAAGTGTGGTGTATAACCAGTTGAAGAGTGGTGTATAACCAGTTGAAGAGTGGTGTATAACCAGTTGAAGAGTGGTGTATAACCAGTTGAAGAGTGGTGTATAACCAGTTGAAGAGTGGTGTATAACCAGTTGAAGTGTGGTGTATAACCAGTTGAAGAGTGGTGTATAACCAGTTGAAGAGTGGTGTATAACCAGTTGAAGAGTGGTGTATAACCAGTTGAAGAGTGGTGTATAACCAGTTGAAGTGTGGTGTATAACCAGTTGAAGAGGTTTTTCTAACCAGTTGAAGTGTGGTGTATAACCAGTTGAAGAGTGGTGTATAACCAGTTGAAGAGTGGTGTATAACCAGATGAAGTGTGGTGTATAACCAGTTGAAGAGGTTTTTCTAACCAGTTGAAGTGTGGTGTATAACCAGTTGAAGAGTGGTGTATAACCAGTTAAAGTG
Source organism: Oncorhynchus clarkii lewisi (assembly GCF_045791955.1). Taxonomy (NCBI): domain Eukaryota; kingdom Metazoa; phylum Chordata; class Actinopteri; order Salmoniformes; family Salmonidae; genus Oncorhynchus; species Oncorhynchus clarkii. The sequence continues at coordinate 23,930,058 of NC_092168.1, read as the reverse complement.
TGGTGTATAACCAGTTGAAGTGTGGTGTATAACCAGTTGAAGAGGTTTTTCTAACCAGTTGAAGAGTGGTGTATAACCAGTTGAAGAGTGGTGTATAACTAGCTGAAGTGTGGTGTATAACCAGTTGAAGAGTGGTGTATAACTAGCTGAAGTGTGGTGTATAACCAGTTGAAGAGTGGTGTATAACTAGCTGAAGAGTGGTGTATAACCAGTTGAAGAGTGGTGTATAACCAGTTGAAGTGTGGTGTATAACCAGTTGAAGTGTGGTGTATAACCAGTTGAAGAGGTTTTTCTAACCAGTTGAAGAATGGTGTATAACCAGTTGAAGAGTGGTGTATAACCAGTTGAAGAGGTTTTTCTAACCAGTTGAAGTGTGGTGTATAACTAGCTGAAGTGTGGTGTATAACCAGTTGAAGAGTGGTGTATAACTAGCTGAAGTGTGGTGTATAACCAGTTGAAGAGTGGTGTATAACCAGTTGAAGTGTAGTGTATAACTAGCTGAAGTGTGGTGTATAACCAGTTGAAGAGGTTTTTCTAACCAGTTGAAGTGTGGTGTATAACCAGTTGAAGAGTGGTGTATAACCAGTTGAAGTGTGGTGTATAACTAGCTGAAGTGTGGTGTATATCCAGTTGAAGAGTGGTGTATAACTAGCTGAAGTGTGGTGTATAACCAGTTGAAGAGTGGTGTATAACTAGCTGAAGTGTGGTGTATAACCAGTTGAAGAGGTTTTTCTAACCAGTTGAAGTGTGGTGTATAACTAGCTGAAGTGTGGTGTATAACCAGTTGAAGAGTGGTGTATAACCAGTTGAAGAGGTTTTTCTAACCAGTTGAAGTGTGGTGTATAACCAGTTGAAGAGTGGTGTATAACCAGTTGAAGAGTGGTGTATAACAAGTTGAAGAGTGGTGTATAACCAGTTGAAGAGTGGTGTATAACCAGTTGAAGTGTGGTGTATAACCAGTTGAAGAGGTTTTTCTAACCAGTTGAAGTGTGGTGTATAACCAGTTGAAGAGTGGTGTATAACCAGTTGAAGAGTGGTGTATAACAAGTTGAATAGTGGTGTATAACCAGTTGAAGAGTGGTGTATAACCAGTTGAAGAGTGGTGTATAACCAGTTGAAGAGTGGTGTATAACCAGTTGAAGAGTGGTGTATAACCAGTTGAAGTGTGGTGTTTAACCAGTTGAAGTGTGGTGTTTAACCAGTTGAAGAGGTTTTTCTAACCAGTTGAAGTGTGGTGTATAACCAGTTGAAGTGTGGTGTACAACCAGTTGAAGAGGTTTTTCTAACCAGTTGAAGTGTGGTGTATAACAAGTTGAAGAGTGGTGTATAACCAGTTGAAGAGTGGTGTATAACCAGTTGAAGAGTGGTGTATAACTAGCTGAAGTGTGGTGTATAACCAGTTGAAGAGTGGTGTATAACCAGTTGAAGTGTGGTGTATAACCAGTTGAAGTGTGGTGTATAACCAGTTGAAGAGGTTTTTCTAACCAGTTGAAGAGTGGTGTATAACCAGTTGAAGAGTGGTGTATAACCAGTTGAAGAGGTTTTTCTAACCAGTTGAAGTGTGGTGTATAACTAGCTGAAGTGTGGTGTATCTCCAGTTGAAGAGTGGTGTATAACTAGCTGAAGTGTGGTGTATAACCAGTTGAAGAGGTGTGTATAATCAGTTGAAGAGGTGTGTATAATCAGTTGAAGAGTGGTGTATAACCAGTTGAAGTGTGGTGTATAATCAGTTGAAGTGTGGTGTATAACCAGTTGAAGAGTGGTGTATAACCAGTTGAAGAGTGGTGTATAACCAGTTGAAGAGGTTTTTCTAACCAGTTGAAGTGTGGTGTATAACCAGTTGAAGAGTGGTGTATAACCAGTTGAAGAGTGGTGTATAACCAGTTGAAGAGTGGTGTATAACCAGTTGAAGTGTGGTGTATAACCAGTTGAAGAGTGGTGTATAACCAGTTGAAGAGTGGTGTATAACCAGTTGAAGTGTGGTGTATAATCAGTTGAAGTGTGGTGTATAACCAGTTGAAGAGTGGTGTATAACCAGTTGAAGAGTGGTGTATAACCAGTTGAAGAGGTTTTTCTAACCAGTTGAAGTGTGGTGTATAACCAGTTGAAGAGTGGTGTATAACCAGTTGAAGAGTGGTGTATAACCAGTTGAAGAGTGGTGTATAACCAGTTGAAGTGTGGTGTATAACCAGTTGAAGTGTGGTGTATAACCAGTTGAAGAGGTGTGTATAATCAGTTGAAGAGTGGTGTATAACCAGTTGAAGTGTGGTGTATAATCAGTTGAAGTGTGGTGTATAACCAGTTGAAGAGTGGTGTATAACCAGTTGAAGAGTGGTGTATAACCAGTTGAAGAGGTTTTTCTAACCAGTTGAAGTGTGGTGTATAACCAGTTGAAGAGTGGTGTATAACCAGTTGAAGAGTGGTGTATAACCAGTTGAAGAGTGGTGTATAACCAGTTGAAGTGTGGTGTATAACCAGTTGAAGAGTGGTGTATAACCAGTTGAAGAGTGGTGTATAACCAGTTGAAGAGTGGTGTATAACCAGTTGAAGAGTGGTGTATAACCAGTTGAAGTGTGGTGTATAACCAGTTGAAGAGGTTTTTCTAACCAGTTGAAGTGTGGTGTATAACCAGTTGAAGAGTGGTGTATAACCAGTTGAAGAGTGGTGTATAACCAGTTGAAGAGTGGTGTATAACCAGTTGAAGAGTGGTGTATAACCAGTTGAAGTGTGGTGTATAACCAGTTGAAGAGTGGTGTATAACCAGTTGAAGAGTGGTGTATAACCAGTTGAAGAGTGGTGTATAACCAGTTGAAGAGTGGTGTATAACCAGTTGAAGTGTGGTGTATAACCAGTTGAAGAGGTTTTTCTAACCAGTTGAAGTGTGGTGTATAACCAGTTGAAGAGTGGTGTATAACCAGTTGAAGAGTGGTGTATAACCAGATGAAGTGTGGTGTATAACCAGTTGAAGAGGTTTTTCTAACCAGTTGAAGTGTGGTGTATAACCAGTTGAAGAGTGGTGTATAACCAGTTAAAGTGTGGTGTATAACCAGTTGAAGTGTGGTGTATAACCAGTTGAAGAGGTTTTTCTAACCAGTTGAAGAGTGGTGTATAACCAGTTGAAGAGTGGTGTATAACTAGCTGAAGTGTGGTGTATAACCAGTTGAAGAGTGGTGTATAACTAGCTGAAGTGTGGTGTATAACCAGTTGAAGAGTGGTGTATAACTAGCTGAAGAGTGGTGTATAACCAGTTGAAGAGTGGTGTATAACCAGTTGAAGTGTGGTGTATAACCAGTTGAAGTGTGGTGTATAACCAGTTGAAGAGGTTTTTCTAACCAGTTGAAGAATGGTGTATAACCAGTTGAAGAGTGGTGTATAACCAGTTGAAGAGGTTTTTCTAACCAGTTGAAGTGTGGTGTATAACTAGCTGAAGTGTGGTGTATAACCAGTTGAAGAGTGGTGTATAACTAGCTGAAGTGTGGTGTATAACCAGTTGAAGAGTGGTGTATAACCAGTTGAAGTGTAGTGTATAACTAGCTGAAGTGTGGTGTATAACCAGTTGAAGAGGTTTTTCTAACCAGTTGAAGTGTGGTGTATAACCAGTTGAAGAGTGGTGTATAACCAGTTGAAGTGTGGTGTATAACTAGCTGAAGTGTGGTGTATAACCAGTTGAAGAGTGGTGTATAACTAGCTGAAGTGTGGTGTATAACCAGTTGAAGAGTGGTGTATAACTAGCTGAAGTGTGGTGTATAACCAGTTGAAGAGGTTTTTCTAACCAGTTGAAGTGTGGTGTATAACTAGCTGAAGTGTGGTGTATAACCAGTTGAAGAGTGGTGTATAACCAGTTGAAGAGGTTTTTCTAACCAGTTGAAGTGTGGTGTATAACCAGTTGAAGAGTGGTGTATAACCAGTTGAAGAGTGGTGTATAACAAGTTGAAGAGTGGTGTATAACCAGTTGAAGAGTGGTGTATAACCAGTTGAAGTGTGGTGTATAACCAGTTGAAGTGTGGTGTATAACCAGTTGAAGTGTGGTGTATAACCAGTTGAAGAGGTTTTTCTAACCAGTTGAAGTGTGGTGTATAACCAGTTGAAGAGAGGTGTATAACCAGTTGAAGAGTGGTGTATAACAAGTTGAAGAGTGGTGTATAACCAGTTGAAGAGTGGTGTATAACCAGTTGAAGAGTGGTGTATAACCAGTTGAAGAGTGGTGTATAACCAGTTGAAGAGTGGTGTATAACCAGTTGAAGAGTGGTGTATAACCAGTTGAAGTGTGGTGTTTAACCAGTTGAAGTGTGGTGTTTAACCAGTTGAAGAGGTTTTTCTAACCAGTTGAAGTGTGGTGTATAACCAGTTGAAGTGTGGTGTACAACCAGTTGAAGAGGTTTTTCTAACCAGTTGAAGTGTGGTGTATAACAAGTTGAAGAGTGGTGTATAACCAGTTGAAGAGTGGTGTATAACCAGTTGAAGAGTGGTGTATAACCAGTTGAAGAGTGGTGTATAACCAGTTGAAGAGTGGTGTATAACCAGTTGAAGAGTGGTGTATAACCAGTTGAAGTGTGGTGTATAACTAGCTGAAGTGTGGTGTATAACCAGTTGAAGAGTGGTGTATAACCAGTTGAAGTGTGGTGTATAACCAGTTGAAGTGTGGCGTATAACCAGTTGAAGTGTGGTGTATAACCAGTTGAAGAGTGGTGTATAACAAGTTGAAGAGTGGTGTATAACCAGTTGAAGTGTGGTGTATAACCAGTTGAAGTGTGGTGTATAACCAGTTGAAGAGTGTTGTATAACCATTTGAAGAGTGGTGTATAACCAGTTGAAGAGTGGTGTATAACCAGTTGAAGTGTGGTGTTTAACCAGTTGAAGTGTGGTGTTTAACCAGTTGAAGAGGTTTTTCTAACCAGTTGAAGTGTGGTGTAAAACCAGTTGAAGTGTGGTGTATAACCAGTTGAAGAGTGGTGTATAACCAGTTGAAGAGTGGTGTTTAACCAGTTGAAGAGTGGTGTATAACCAGTTGAAGTGTGGTGTATAACCAGTTGAAGAGTGGTGTATAACCAGTTGAAGAGTGGTGTATAACCAGTTGAAGAGTGGTGTTTAACCAGTTGAAGAGTGGTGTATAACCAGTTGAAGAGTGGTGTTTAACCAGTTGAAGAGTGGTGTATAACCAGTTGAAGTGTGGTGTATAACCAGTTGAAGTGTGGTGTATAACCAGTTGAAGAGTGTTGTATAACCATTTGAAGAGTGGTGTATAACCAGTTGAAGAGTGGTGTATAACCAGTTGAAGTGTGGTGTTTAACCAGTTGAAGTGTGGTGTTTAACCAGTTGAAGAGGTTTTTCTAACCAGTTGAAGTGTGGTGTATAACCAGTTGAAGTGTGGTGTATAACCAGTTGAAGAGTGGTGTATAACCAGTTGAAGAGTGGTGTTTAACCAGTTGAAGAGTGGTGTATAACCAGTTGAAGTGTGGTGTATAACCAGTTGAAGAGTGGTGTATAACCAGTTGAAGAGTGGTGTATAACCAGTTGAAGAGTGGTGTTTAACCAGTTGAAGAGTGGTGTATAACCAGTTGAAGAGTGGTGTTTAACCAGTTGAAGAGTGGTGTATAACCAGTTGAAGTGTGGTGTATAACTAGCTGAAGTGTGGTGTATAACCAGTTGAAGAGTGGTGTATAACCAGTTGAAGTGTGGTGTATAACCTTTTGAAGTGTGGTGTATAACCAGTTGAAGTGTGGTGTATAACCAGTTGAAGTGTGGTGTATAACCAGTTGAAGTGTGGTGTATAACCAGTTGAAGTGTGGTGTATAACCAGTTGAAGTGTGGTGTATAACCAGTTGAAGTGTGGTGTATAACCAGTTGAAGTGTGGTGTTTAACCAGTTGAAGAGGTTTTTCTAACCAGTTGAAGTGTGGTGTATAACCAGTTGAAGTGTGGTGTATAACCAGTTGAAGAGTGGTGTATAACCAGTTGAAGAGTGGTGTTTACCTTGTGTATTACGTGTATAATATTGTTTAGAATCAAATCAAACTTTTTTTATTCAGCACATTTCTTACAGAGGATGCATTGTATTAAAATAAACAATCCAATACATTTGAAATGGGATATAACACGTTTATAATTGGTTTAAACCTGTGTTATTTCTCCTGTAGGTGGATGCCAGGCTAACGCCCCTTGCCGCCATGGGGCTGGACCGCAATGCCTTGATGCGGGACGGCCTCCGCCTGCATGGCAGCGTAGTCTACCCAGGGATCCGAGCGCTGTCAGCCGAGAAGCCCCACGAGGGGTCCACCACCCTCCCCCTCGGCTACAACCGGGACGGCCTTCCAGACCTCCTCTACAAGCCTGACGTTTCCATGGACCGGAGCAAGCCTACCAATGGCTACCTGGACCTGTACAAGAGCCCTCCACCAAGCCTCCATAGGGGACCAGAAGGGCTGGACAGGAGAGGTGTGGGACCTGGGGGGGAGAAGCCCTCAGAGCTGGGTCTGGGGGGTGCTGGTGCAGGAGCAGGCGGGTACCTGCGTCTGCCCTGGGGGCTGAGTCGGGGGCTGTACCCAGAGGCGGGCCTCTACCCCTATATGGACTCTTCCAAGTATGCGGCCCTCAGCATGTACAAGGCCCAGTTCCTCAACCAGCCCAGTCCCTACCTGCCCCAGCACCTGGCCTACCAGTCCCTCTGTGCCTCCCAGGGGGGGAACATGAACCCTGCTGCTGCCTCCGCCGCCGAGAGGCTCTACTACATGCCCCCCTACCCCCCGTCCCCCATCTCCTCCCCCCTGGTGGGGTCTCCCATGAGGATCCCAGCGGTGTCGGTGGCCCCCACCTCCATTGTGCACTGCCAGGAGAAGGGATTGAGTGTCGGGTCTCGTGTCCACCACGAGGGGTCTCCGTTTGGGCAGCAGCTTCACCAGCCACCCCCTCCGCCCCAGCACCTTCTCCCCCCCCACACAGACAGAGACAGAGACAGATCCCCCAGCAAAAGCAATAAGCCCAGTAGACCCCCCTCGAACAAAGGAGCCAGTAACAGCAGTGGTAGTAGTAGTAGTAGTAGTGGTGGTAGCAGTGGTGGGAGTAATACTAATAGTAGTAGCCTTCCTATTGATTCCTCCCCTCGCGCCTCTTCTCGCCTCCCCCAGCCTGCTCCTCCCCTGCCTCCCCCTCACATAGACAGCACCATAGACCTACAGAGGGCAGTCTCTAGAATAGTACCATTATCTTCCTCCTCTTGTTCTTCTTCCTCTTCCCAGACGATACCTCACTCGTTCTATGTGAGCAGCATGGCTCCAGAGCACCCATCTCCTGCCCGGCCCAGCCCCCACAAACCCAGACCCAGAGATGGGGTGTCGGATCACAGGGCTGGGGGATGTGAGAAGAGACCCAGTCAGTGCCCTTCTAAACCATCCTCTGAGCGGCCAGCCCCACTGAACCAGCCCCCGACTACCAAAGACCCAGCAGACCCAAAGCCTCTCGACCTCTCTGGAAGATGGTTGGAGTTAGGCCTGTCTCCTAACAGCTTCCCTGTGAAGATGGAGGCTCTGGGGTCCCCAGGGCCTCGGTACGGACCTCTCCCCAGCCGGGAGCTCCTGAAAGAGACCCTCTCTCTCTCACCCCCCTCCCTACCCTCCCACTCCCTCTCAGTGGTCAGCAGCACATCCTCTAAAGCCCCAGAGAGGCCGGAGATGATCAGCACTTTGCACTCCTCCTGGGTGGTGCCCACCCTTACACCCACCTACACCATTGGGTCCACCCACGCACACCCCCACCCCCCAGCCCTGTCCCCATCCCCCAGGCCCAGCCCAGACACCCAAGGGAAAGGCTCCTCTCCATCTGTCATCAAACACAAGGCTCTGGAGAGAGTCCTGCCCCAGCAACGCAGTCCATCCTGCCCCAGGGTAGGAGAGACAAATACTACCCCAATACCTTCCAATCTCAATCCCCCCTCCACAATACCCTTGTCCCCCAAACCCAATAATGATTGGCCCAAACACAGCCCCAGCCAATCAGAAAGTTCCCCCATGGCCAGCCATCATAGGAACTCCACAGAGAAGCCCCCCAAAGCCACCAAGAGGGCTGAGACATCCCGGGAGGTGTCTCCATATAATAAACGTCAGTGTCTAGAGAGTTCCAATGGGCACCCACCCAGCCACCTCTACCTGCCCCAGAACGAGGCCTACCTACCTCACAGCATGGTGTACGCCAACCGATACCTGCACTACTCTGTACCCGACGGCATGGCCCTCCACTCTCTCCCTCTGCCAGGGAAGGGCCCTGCCTACCCTCCCCCAATCCTGCTTGGCAGTAACAGCCTTTACCCCTCCCACCTGGCAGCCAAACACCCCTTACCATACCACAGCTACCCTGGGGAGTACCTCACGTACAACTCCCAGGAGATGGCCCACCCTCTGATGCACACACACACAGACTCTAAAGCCCTGGAGCGGGCAGATCAGCGGCCCAAGTCCCGTGGCCAGGGCCAGGACAAACCTAGGGGACTCAAAGAGGATTTTGATGGGTCCCACAGGGGCCGGAGTGATGTGGAGACAGGGGAGGGGTCCCATGTGAAGCGCAATAAAGATGCAGGGGAGTGGGGAGGGAGCCAGCCCAGACCCCTCTCCTCCTCCAGCACCAGTATCCCTTCCAAAGATAGAATCGTCTGCATTGACCTCGTACACTCCGACACAGATGGAGAGTCCACGCCGGCCGCCAACAAGCCGCCACTCCCTGTCATTGTTCCCATCACCAGGGGCAACCAACACCAGTGTGGCCATGGCGACCAAAGCATGAGGGAAGTGGAGCGAGAGCCAGAACACCAACTGCATCATCATCATCATCTTCATCACCACCCCAGCCCAAGCTCCACCCTGAGAACCTCCCACACAGACAGACAACCAGAGACCCTCTGTATGAGACCCAGGCCCCTCCAGGAGACGGGCTGTACGGGTGTGGCCTCTAGCCCACCTCAGGGCTCCCCAGGACTGGTTACTCGGGCCGAGGAGGGCCGTGAGGGCCAGAGCCCTTCCTCAGACCCAAGGGACCAGGGGGAGCAGGGCAAAAGCACCCTGCGCTGTGCCCGCACATCTGGGGACCGCAAGACAAGAGACCGGACTCTTGGCGATTGTGACCGCACCGCAGTAGACCGTACAACTGGCGATAGTGGCCGCATGCCTGGCGACCGCACGTCTAGAGCGGAGAGAGAAGAGATGGACAGACGATCCTCCTCCCACCCCATCCATCGCTACATGGACCTGGGGAAGGAAAGAGAAAGAGAAGGAGGGAGCGTTGAAGACACAGAGGAGTCACATGGAGAGGGGGATGAGGACGAAGAGGGTGGACGAAGAGGCTCACGGAGGACCAGTCTGACCAAGAGGATCGCTAACTCTTCAGGCTACGTCGGCGACCGCATCAAATGTGTCACAACCGAGCTGTATGCAGACTCTAGCAAGCTGAGTCGGGAACAGCGCGCCCTGCAGGTGAGTTGAGAGAACTGCGGCCGTAGGTGGGTGGCGGGCTGTGGATGTGATGATAAACATGACTCATTTATCTGAAGCCTTTCACAGTTTACATTTCAGTTCCAATCTGGTCCATGCAGGAATCAAACCCTCTGCTCTGGTCAATTCTGCCACTCATTCTAGGGGGTCATAGCGGGTCCTTGTAGTTTGGAGAGACAATATGATGTCTTAGATACCTGCTTCCCATATCTGAACTGGGGTGACAGTTAGTCCAGGGTTATAGACATATCCCAGCCCTTAGCTGTTGCCTCTGAGTTTATGAGAGGACATTTGAAGCCTGTTGACAGTCAGTGATTTAGTACAAGGCCAGTTCAAAGGGTAACCTAGTCCTGTGAGTTGTCTAGGCAACATTGGTTAAGTTGTTAGCGTGCCCTGCTCTGTGCATCTTGCTCTGGGAGAAAGAGAATGAGAGTGTGTGTGTGTGTGGGGGGGGGGGGGGGGGGTTCAAAGGCACGTGTTGCTGGACTTCACATTGTGACAGTGGTAACCTCATGGTTCACCCTGCCTCTTGCTGTGCTTAACCCCAAGGTGACCCAGAGGGGCTGGAAAGTGGATAGATGGGGTCCCTTGTTGATTAAGCAGCCCCTTCCACCCTTCCAACCACCCCACACCCACCCCGGCCTTGTGCAAGGTCACACACCCCTCCCCCAATGGCTATTAGTGCCTAGCTTCTCACTCACACATATTGAACACACGAGAACACACACACACACGCACGCCATATACACACACACTGATTCAGTGCTGCATGATTGAACCCATTCCACCTGGCTGCATTATTGATTGATCATCTACTTTTCTACCTACTATAGACCAGTGGGTGTAGTTAGATGACATAAAAAACACACGTGTTTACCATTTCTGGCTAGACACACACTCCTCTGATGATGTATCTGCATAGGGCCGAGGCACATTTATGTTACTGGTTGGTTCCACCCGTCTACCCATATGTTGTAAACATGCCTTTGAACCATCTGGTTAGTCTTTAATTGTCATGCTTGCTCATACAGGGCTGGAACACAAAGCTATCAAATGCTAGATTTCTGGATGTTGGCTATCATCTTAATACATTTACAAATAATAATTGTATTGTCTTTCTCGTTGAAAAAAATATATAATTTCAGTTCAGAAAACAAGAGTTTGACAGTTTATTAATGTGTTTATTGATGGGTTCACTGGTTTGATTTGACTGTGTGTGTGTGCGTGTGTGTGTGTGTGTGTGTGTGTGTGTGTGTGTGTGTGTGTGTGTGTGTGTGCTTGGTGAGACTGTGGCTACTAGATGTTTTCTGTGTATGAAAGGGGTGCTTCAATCCCAGCTTCCAGGTCTTCAGTACTACTGGTTTTACGTAATAGTAGTTCATTGATTGATTGATTATTGCCAATGATTGGCCAATCCTTGATTAGAGGGGAGGAAGAAAAACCAGCAGTTCTGCGGACCCAGAGGCCCGGGGGGGGGGGGAGAAAAACATTTTAACATACAATACCTACATGAAATGATGGACAGATATATTGAGCCCCCGTTCTAATTGCTTAGATGGAAGTCATATCACGAGAGGAGAGTAATATAAGTCGCCCTGCAGCTAACTGGGAGGTCAGTTCTTTACATTTCTCTATCTCACTCTACCCCTCACACACACTTTCTCTCCCCTTCTACCCTCGTTCTGCTCCCTCTTTCTCTTTCTCTGCACTCTGTCTTTCGTTCTGTCTTTTCCTCACCTGCTCTGCACTGCGTACTCCTTCTCTCTCTCCCCTCCCTTTCTTTTCTCTCTCTTTCCCCTTCTCTTTCTCTCTCTGTGAGCCTCAGGGCTAGCCGTATGTGTTTCCTAGCTGTGTTCATGTTTCAGGAAGGGAGATGGCAGAAACTAGGGCCTCAGAGCAATCGCATGGACTCACCGTGGCTGACTGCACTAGTCTAACCTAACCATGTCTGGATGTGCTTGTTCATTTATCTCTCTCTTTGTTCTGTTTTGTTTTGGCCTCCTTTTTTGACACAATGTGATCTTGTTGTTTGCTTCGGTAGTCGTTCAGCCCAGATTGAGGTTTAGAGAGGTGTGTGCGGCGGAGGCTAGACGGTTAGTGGGTTTCATGGCTGTTTTCTCTGTGTGTGTCTCTCTGTGTACGTCGTGTGTGTGTGTGTGTGTGTGTGTTTAGCGGGCGATGATGCGGTTCTCGGAGCTGGAGCTGAAGGAGAAGGAGTGCGGGGGTGTGTGTGTGTCTGCGTCGGCAGCGGTAGCAGGACAGGAGTTGGCAGACCGCCAGCGGAGAGAAAGAGAGTGGGAACACTGCCAACACACCGCCAGGCAGGGAGAGAGGGAGGGTGAGTAACCCAATGCACACACACACACACGCACACACGCACACGCACACACGCACACGCACACACATGCAAACTTACAGCACTCAGCTAGGCAGGGTTTGTTCACAACACACACACACAGTGAGAGAAAGAGAGAGAGACGTGGAGAGAGTCTTATTTTTAAGGAGCATTTTGTGCTTATCTGTGTAGAGAGAGGATAAAGGGGGAGGGGAGGATGAGATCGAGTGAGTGAGGGGAGAGCTGAGGGGTGATTCAAGGCAAGTTATAGAGAGGGAAGAGGAATAGTTAGCGAGGGAAAGCGAATGGTAGAGAGGAATGGGAGCTAGAAAGGAATAGAGATTGTGCCAGAGAAAGAGAAGGAGAGAGTGCGAGGGAGGGAAAGAGACAGAGGAAGGGGGGGAATACTTGTGTTGGCGGGGAGCCAAGCTGTGTATTGAAGCGAGCCCTGGACTGACGTGGGAGCCTAATTATGGCAGAGAGAGGGAGAGAAAGGGAGAGCGAGCGTCATGCTCTGTGTGGGAAGGGCGTGGCAGGGTCATGGCAGGGGGTGGATGGGGGAGGAGAGAGGGAGAAAAAGGAGTGTTTTTGTCCTAAATAAAAAAAATCCTGGCTTCCTCTTGCTCCCTCCCCCCCCCCCCCTCTCTCTCTCCCTCTTTCTCTCTGTCTTTCTCTCTCTCTCTCTCTCTCTCTCTCTCTCTCTCTCTCAGTCCCTCCTCTCACCGCTCTCCCTCCCTCCCTCCCTCCCTCCCTCCCTCCCTCCCTCCCTCCCTCCCTCCCTCCCTCCCTCCCACCCCTCTCTCTCTCTCCCTCTTTCTCTCTCTCTCTCTCTCTCTCTCTCTCTCCCTCTTTCTCTCTCTCTCTCTCTCTCTCCCTCTTTCTCTCTGTCTCTCTGTCTCTCTTTTTCCCATAGTGGGAGTGTCGGTGTGAACGGTTAGACTTTCAGCTCCACTGACACTCTATACCCCATCAAAGTTTTATAGTCTGTCTTTAGAAGAGAATAAACGTTGGCTGCTGTTTAACAGCCCTTCTCTTTCTCTCTCCTCTCTTTCCCTCACTCTCTCATCACCCACCATCTCTCACCTCTCTCCATGGCTTCTTTCTCCTCCGCTTCCCTTCTCTCCTCTCTTGATCTTTCTCCTTGGTCTAGGTGGAAGGCAGGACTATGGGAACAACAGAGTCCCAGTCCTCCAGAGGTGTGGGGGCCAGAGGGAGAGCCTGTACCCAGGGCAGGAGGCCTGGGAGGGGGCTAGAGATGGTGCCAGAGAGGGTGAGGGTTGGCGATGTTCACCCCCAGTCCTGGCACTGGCAGACCGGCACCCCCAGGAGAAGTGTGGGCAGGGCATGGTACCCATTAGGAAACACACACACAGCCTACAAAAGGGAGAGGAGGAAGGAGAAAAGAGCTCAGAAAAGGCCAGAATGACTTCAGGTGAGTGTGGGGGATGTAGTTTTCACTTATCGACTCGTGTCAATCTGGCTCTTTACAGCCCTTTCTCTCCATCTCATCATTTTGATCTCAGCTGTCTCTCTCTCAGGCCTCTCTCTCTGTCCCTCCTCTCATCCCTCTCTCTCTGTCCCTCCTCTCACCGCTCTCTCTCTGACCCTCCTCTCACCCCTCTCTCTCTGACCCTCCTCTCACCCCTCTCTCTCTGTCCCTCCTCTCACCCCTCTCTCTCTGACCCTCCTCTCACCCCTCTCTCTCTGTCCCTCCTCTCACCCCTCTCTCTCTGTCCCTGCTCTCATCCCTCTCTCTCTGTCCCTCCTCTCATCCCTCTCTCTCTGTCCCTCCTCTCACACTCTCTGTCCCTCCTCTCACACTCTCTGTCCCTCCTCTCATCCCTCTCTCTCTGTCCCTGCTCTCATCCCTCTCTCTCTGTCCCTCCTCTCATCCCTCTCTCTCTGACCCTCCTCTCACCCCTCTCTCTCTGTCCCTCCTCTCACCGCTCTCTCTCTCTCTCCCTCCTCTCACCCCTCTCTCACTGTCCCTCCTCTCACCGCTCTCTCTCTCTCTGTCCCTCCTCTCACCCCGCTCTCTCTCTCTCCCTCCTCTCACCGCTCTCTCAATGTCCCTCCTCTCACCGCCCTCTCACTGTCCCTCCTCTCACCGCTCTCTCTCTCTGTCCCTCCTCTCACCCCTCTCTCTCTGTCCCTCCTCTCACCCCTCTCTCTCTGACCCTCCTCTCACCCCTCTCTCTCTCTGTCCCTCCTCTCACCGCTCTCTCTCTCTGTCCCTCCTCTCACCGCTCTCTCTCTCTGTCCCTCCTCTCATCCCTCTCTCTCTGACCCTCCTCTCACCCCTCTCTCTCTGTCCCTCCTCTCACCGTTCTCTCTCTCTGTCCCTCCTCTCACCCCTCTTTCTCTGACCCTCCTCTCACCCCTCTCTCTCTGTCCCTCCTCTCACCCCTCTCTCTCTGTCCCTCCTCTCACAGCTCTCTCTCTCTGTCCCTCCTCTCATCCCTCTCTCTCTGTCCCTCCTCTCACCGCTCTCTCTCTGACCCTCCTCTCACCCCTCTCTCTCTGACCCTCCTCTCACCCCTCTCTCTCTGTCCCTCCTCTCACCCCTCTCTCTGTCCCTCCTCTCATCCCTCTCTCTCTGTCCCTCCTCTCATCCCTCTCTCTCTGTCCCTCCTCTCATCGCTCTCTCTCTGTCCCTCCTCTCACCCCTCTCTCTCTCTGTCCCTCCTCTCACCCCTCTCTCTCTGTCCCTCCTCTCATTCCTCTCTCTCTGTCCCTCCTCTCATCCCTCTCTCTCACTGTCTCTCCTCTCACCCCTCTCTCTCTCTGTCCCTCCTCTCACCGCTCTCTCTCTGTCCCTCCTCTCACTGCTCTCTCTCTCTGTCCCTCCTCTCATCCCTCTCTCTCTGTCCCTCCTCTCACCACTCTCTCTCTCTGTCCCTCCTCTCACCCCTCTCTCTGTCTGTCCCTCCTCTCACCCCTCTCTCTCTGTCCCTCCTCTCATCCCTCTCTCTCTGTCCCTCCTCTCACTGATCTCTCTCTCTGTCCCTCCTCTCATCCCTCTCTCTCTGTCCCTCCTCTCACCGCTCTCTCTCTGTCCCTCCTCTCACCCCTCTCTCTCTGTCCCTCCTCTCACCCCTCTCTCTCTGTCCCTCCTCTCACCCCTCTCTCTCTCTGTCCCTCCTCTCACCGCTCTCTCTCTCTGTCCCTCCTCTCACCGCTCTCTCTCTCTGTCCCTCCTCTCATCCCTCTCTCTCTGTCCCTCCTCTCACCGCTCTCTCTCTCTGTCCCTCCTCTCACCCCTCTCTCTCTGACCCTCCTCTCACCCCTCTCTCTCTGTCCCTCCTCTCACCCCTCTCTCTCTGTCCCTCCTCTCACTGCTCTCTCTCTCTGTCCCTCCTCTCATCCCTCTCTCTCTGTCCCTCCTCTCACCGCTCTCTCTCTGACCCTCCTCTCACCCCTCTCTCTCTGACCCTCCTCTCACCCCTCTCTCTCTGTCCCTCCTCTCACCCCTCTCTCTGTCCCTCCTCTCATCCCTCTCTCTCTGTCCCTCCTCTCATCCCTCTCTCTCTGTCCCTCCTCTCATCGCTCTCTCTCTGTCCCTCCTCTCACCCCTCTCTCTCTCTGTCCCTCCTCTCACCCCTCTCTCTCTGTCCCTCCTCTCATTCCTCTCTCTCTGTCCCTCCTCTCATCCCTCTCTCTCTCTGTCTCTCCTCTCACCCCTCTCTCTCTCTGTCCCTCCTCTCACCGCTCTCTCTCTGTCCCTCCTCTCACTGCTCTCTCTCTCTGTCCCTCCTCTCATCCCTCTCTCTCTGTCCCTCCTCTCATCACTCTCTCTCTCTGTCCCTCCTCTCACCCCTCTCTCTGTCTGTCCCTCCTCTCACCCCTCTCTCTCTGTCCCTCCTCTCATCCCTCTCTCTCTGTCCCTCCTCTCACGGAGCTCTCTCTCTGTCCCTCCTCTCATCCCTCTCTCTCTGTCCCTCCTCTCACCGCTCTCTCTCTGTCCCTCCTCTCATCCCTCTCTCTCTGTCCCTCTTCTCACTGATTTCTCTCTCTGTCCCTCCTCTCACCCCTCTCTCTCTGTCCCTCCTCTCACCCCTCTCTCTCTGTCCCTCCTCTCAACCCTCTCTCTCTGTCCCTCCTCTCACCGCTCTCTCTCTGTCCCTCCTCTCACCCCTCTCTCTATGTCCCTCCTCTCACCCCTCTCTCTCTGTCCCTCCTCTCACCGCTCTCTCTCTATCCCTCCTCTCACCCCTGTCTTTCTCTGTCCCTCCTCTCACCGCTCTCTCTCTGTCCCTCCTCTCACTGCTCTCTCTCTCTGTCCCTCCTCTCATCCCTCTATCTCTGTCCCTCCTCTAACCGCTCTCTCTCTGACCCTCCTCTCACCCCTCTCTCTCTGACCCTCCTCTCACCCCTCTCTCTCTGTCCCTCCTCTCACCCCTCTCTCTGTCCCTCCTCTCATCCCTCTCTCTCTGTCCCTCCTCTCATCCCTCTCTCTCTGTCCCTCCTCTCATCGCTCTCTCTCTGTCCCTCCTCTCACCCCTCTCTCTCTCTGTCCCTCCTCTCACCCCTCTCTCTCTGTCCCTCCTCTCATTCCTCTCTCTCTGTCCCTCCTCTCATCCCTCTCTCTCTCTGTCTCTCCTCTCACCCCTCTCTCTCTCTGTCCCTCCTCTCACCGCTCTCTCTCTGTCCCTCCTCTCACTGCTCTCTCTCTCTGTCCCTCCTCTCATCCCTCTCTCTCTGTCCCTCCTCTCATCACTCTCTCTCTCTGTCCCTCCTCTCTCACCCCTCTCTCTGTCTGTCCCTCCTCTCACCCCTCTCTCTCTGTCCCTCCTCTCATCCCTCTCTCTCTGTCCCTCCTCTCACTGATCTCTCTCTCTGTCCCTCCTCTCATCCCTCTCTCTCTGTCCCTCCTCTCACCGCTCTCTCTCTGTCCCTCCTCTCATCCCTCTCTCTCTGTCCCTCTTCTCACTGATTTCTCTCTCTGTCCCTCCTCTCACCCCTCTCTCTCTGTCCCTCCTCTCACCCCTCTCTCTCTGTCCCTCCTCTCACCCCTCTCTCTCTGTCCCTCCTCTCACCGCTCTCTCTCTGTCCCTCCTCTCACCCCTCTCTCTATGTCCCTCCTCTCACCCCTCTCTCTCTGTCCCTCCTCTCACCGCTCTCTCTCTATCCCTCCTCTCACCCCTGTCTTTCTCTGTCCCTCCTCTCACCGCTCTCTCTCTGTCCCTCCTCTCACTGCTCTCTCTCTCTGTCCCTCCTCTCATCCCTCTATCTCTGTCCCTCCTCTAACCGCTCTCTCTCTGTCCCTCCTCTCACCCCTCTCTCTCTGTCCCTCCTCTCACCCCTCTCTCTCTGTCCCTCCTCTCATCCCTCTCTCTCTGTCCCTCTTCTCACTGATCTCTCTCTCTGTCCCCCCTCTCACCCCTCTCTCTCTGTCCCTCCTCTCACTGATCTCTCTCTCTGTCCCTCCTCTCACTGATCTCTCTCTCTGTCCCTCCTCTCACCATTCTTTCTCTCTCCCTCCTCTCACCCCTCTCTCTCTGTCCCTCCTCTCACCCCCCTCTCTCTGTCCCTCCTCTCACCGCTCTCTCTCTGTCCCTCCTCTCACTGCTCTCTCTTTCCCTCCTCTCACCGCTCTCTCTCTGTCCCTCCTCTCACTGCTCTCTCTCTCTGTCCCTCCTCTCATCCCTCTCTCTCTGTCCCTCCTCTCACCGCTCTCTCTCTGTCCCTCCTCTCACCCCTCTCTCTCTCTGTCCCTCCTCTTACCCCTCTCTCTCTGTTCCTCCTCTCATCCCTCTCTCTCTGTCCCTCCTCTCACCGCTCTCTCTCTGTCCCTCCTCTCACCCCTCTCTCTCTCTGTCCCCCCTCTCACCCCTCTCTCTCTCTGTCCCTCCTCTCACTGATCTCTCTCTCTGTCCCGACTCTCATCCCCCTCTCTCTGTCCCTCCTCTCACCCCTCTCTCTCTGACCCTCCTCTCACCGCTCTCTCTCTGTCCCTCCTCTCACCCCTCTTTCTCTGACCCTCCTCTCACCCCTCTCTCTCTCTGTCCCTCCTCTCACCGCTCTCTCTCTGTCCCTCCTCTCACTGCTCTCTCTTTCCCTCCTCTCACCGCTCTCTCTCTGTCCCTCCTCTCACTGCTCTCTCTCTCTGTCCCTCCTCTCACCCCTCTCTCTCTGTCCCTCCTCTCATCCCTCTCTCTCTGTCCCTCTTCTCACTGATCTCTCTCTCTGTCCCCCCTCTCACCCCTCTCTCTCTGTCCCTCCTCTCACTGATCTCTCTCTCTGTCCCTCCTCTCACTGATCTCTCTCTCTGTCCCTCCTCTCACCATTCTTTCTCTCTCCCTCCTCTCACCCCTCTCTCTCTGTCCCTCCTCTCACCCCCCTCTCTCTGTCCCTCCTCTCACCGCTCTCTCTCTGTCCCTCCTCTCACTGCTCTCTCTTTCCCTCCTCTCACCGCTCTCTCTCTGTCCCTCCTCTCACTGCTCTCTCTCTCTGTCCCTCCTCTCATCCCTCTCTCTCTGTCCCTCCTCTCACCGCTCTCTCTCTGTCCCTCCTCTCACCCCTCTCTCTCTCTGTCCCTCCTCTTACCCCTCTCTCTCTGTTCCTCCTCTCATCCCTCTCTCTCTGTCCCTCCTCTCACCGCTCTCTCTCTGTCCCTCCTCTCACCCCTCTCTCTCTCTGTCCCCCCTCTCACCCCTCTCTCTCTCTGTCCCTCCTCTCACTGATCTCTCTCTCTGTCCCTCCTCTCATCCCCCTCTCTCTGTCCCTCCTCACACCCCTCTCTCTCTGACCCTCCTCTCACCGCTCTCTCTCTGTCCCTCCTCTCACCCCTCTTTCTCTGACCCTCCTCTCACCCCTCTCTCTCTCTGTCCCTCCTCTCACCGCTCTCTCTCTGTCCCTCCTCTCACCCCTCTCTCTTTCCCTCCTCTCACCGCTCTCTCTCTGTCCCTCCTCTCACTGCTCTCTCTCTCTGTCCCTCCTCTCATCCCTCTCTCTCTGTCCCTCCTCTCACCGCTCTCTCTCTGTCCCTCCTCTCACCCCTCTCTCTCTCTGTCCCTCCTCTTACCCCTCTCTCTCTGTTCCTCCTCTCATCCCTCTCTCTCTGTCCCTCCTCTCACCGCTCTCTCTCTGTCCCTCCTCTCACCCCTCTCTCTCTCTGTCCCTCCTCTCACCCCTCTCTCTCTCTGTCCCTCCTCTCACCCCTCTCTCTCTGTCCCTCCTCTCATCCCTCTCTCTCTGTCCCTCTTCTCACTGATCTCTCTCTCTGTCCCCCCTCTCACCCCTCTCTCTCTGTCCCTCCTCTCACTGATCTATCTCTCTGTCCCTCCTCTCACTGATCTCTCTCTCTGTCCCTCCTCTCACCATTCTTTCTCTCTCCCTCCTCTCACCCCTCTCTCTCTGTCCCTCCTCTCACCCCCCTCTCTCTGTCCCTCCTCTCACCGCTCTCTCTCTGTCCCTCCTCTCACTGCTCTCTCTTTCCCTCCTCTCACCGCTCTCTCTCTGTCCCTCCTCTCACTGCTCTCTCTCTCTGTCCCTCCTCTCATCCCTCTCTCTCTGTCCCTCCTCTCACCGCTCTCTCTCTGTCACTCCTCTCACCCCTCTCTCTCTCTGTCCCTCCTCTGACCCCTCTCTCTCTGTTCCTCCTCTCATCCCTCTCTCTCTGTCCCTCCTCTCACCGCTCTCTCTCTGTCCCTCCTCTCACCCCTCTCTCTCTCTGTCCCTCCTCTCACCCCTCTCTCTCTGTCCCTCCTCTCACTGATCTCTCTCTCTGTCCCTCCTCTCATCCCCCTCTCTCTGTCCCTCCTCTCACCCCTCTCTCTCTGACCCTCCTCTCACCGCTCTCTCTCTGTCCCTCCTCTCACCCCTCTTTCTCTGACCCTCCTCTCACCCCTCTCTCTCTCTGTCCCTCCTCTCACCGCTCTCTCTCTGTCCCTCCTCTCACTGCTCTCTCTTTCCCTCCTCTCACCGCTCTCTCTCTGTCCCTCCTCTCACTGCTCTCTCTCTCTGTCCCTCCTCTCATCCCTCTCTCTCTGTCCCTCCTCTCACCGCTCTCTCTCTGTCCCTCCTCTCACCCCTCTCTCTCTCTGTCCCTCCTCTTACCCCTCTCTCTCTGTTCCTCCTCTCATCCCTCTCTCTCTGTCCCTCCTCTCACCGCTCTCTCTCTGTCCCTCCTCTCACCCCTCTCTCTCTCTGTCCCTCCTCTCACCCCTCTCTCTCTCTGTCCCTCCTCTCACTGATCTCTCTCTCTGTCCCTCCTCTCATCCCCCTCTCTCTGTCCCTCCTCTCACCCCTCTCTCTCTGACCCTCCTCTCACCGCTCTCTCTCTGTCCCTCCTCTCACCCCTCTCCTCGCTCTGTCCCTCCTCTCACCCCTCTCTCTCTGTCCCTCCTCTCACCCTTCTCTCTCTGTCCCTCCTCTCACCGCTCTCTCTCTGTCCCTCCTCTCACCGCTCTCTCTCTGTCCCTCCTCTCACCGCTCTCTCTCTGTCCCTCCTCTCACCGCTCTCTCTCTGTCCCTCCTCTCACTGCTCTCTCTCTCTGTCCCTCCTCTCATCCCTCTCTCTCTGTCCCTCCTCTCACCCCTCTCTCTCTCTGTCCCTCCTCTCACCCCTCTCTCTCTCTGTCCCTCCTCTCACTGATCTCTCTCTCTGTCCCTCCTCTCATCCCCCTCTCTCTGTCCCTCCTCTCACCCCTCTCTCTCTGACCCTCCTCTCACCGCTCTCTCTCTGTCCCTCCTCTCACCCCTCTCCTCGCTCTGTCCCTCCTCTCACCCCTCTCTCTCTGTCCCTCCTCTCACCCTTCTCTCTCTGTCCCTCCTCTCACCGTTCTCTCTCTGTCCCTCCTCTCACCGCTCTCTCTCTGTCCCTCCTCTCACCGCTCTCTCTCTGTCCCTCCTCTCACCGCTCTCTCTCTGTCCCTCCTCTCACTGCTCTCTCTCTCTGTCCCTACTCTCATCGCTCTCTCTCTGTCCCTCCTCTCACCCCTCTCTCTCTGTCCCTCCTCTCACCGCTCTCTCTCTGTCCCTCCTCTCACCCCTCTCTCTCTCTGTCCCACCTCTCACCCCTCTCTCTCTCTCCCACCTCTCACCCCTCTCTCTCTGTCCCGCCTCTCACCGCTCTCTCTCTCTGTCCCTCCTCTCACCGTTCTCTCTGTCCCTCCTCTCATCCCTCTCTCTCTGTCCCTCCTCTCATCCCTCTCTCTCTGTCACTCCTCTCATCCCTCTCTCTCCGTCCCTCCTCTCACCGCTCTCTCTCTGTCCCTCCTCTCATCCCTCTCTCTTTGTCCCTCCTCTCATCCCTCTCTCTCTGTCCCTCCTCTCACCCCTCTCTCTCTGTCCCTCCTCTCACCCCTCTCTCTCTGACTCTCCTCTCACCCCTCTCTCTCTGACCCTCCTCTCATCCCTCTCTCTGTCCCTCCTGTCACCGCTCTCTCTCTGACCCTCCTCTCATCCCTCTCTCTCTGTCCCTACTCTCACCGCTCTCTCTCTGTCCCTCCTCTCACCGCTCTCTCTCTGTCCCTCCTCTCACCCCTCTCTCTCTGTCCCTCCTCTCACCCCTCTCTCTCTGACCCTCCTCTCACCCCTCTCTCTCTGACCCTCCTCTCATCCCTCTCTCTGTCCCTCCTCTCACCGCTCTCTCTCTGTCCCTCCTCTCACCCCTCTCTCTCTCTGTCCCTCCTCTTACCCCTCTCTCTCTGTTCCTCCTCTCATCCCTCTCTCTCTGTCCCTCCTCTCACCGCTCTCTCTCTGTCCCTCCTCTCACCCCTCTCTCTCTCTGTCCCTCCTCTCACCCCTCTCTCTCTCTGTCCCTCCTCTCACTGATCTCTCTCTCTGTCCCTCCTCTCATCCCCCTCTCTCTGTCCCTCCTCTCACCCCTCTCTCTCTGACCCTCCTCTCACCGCTCTCTCTCTGTCCCTCCTCTCACCCCTCTTTCTCTGACCCTCCTCTCACCCCTCTCTCTCTCTGTCCCTCCTCTCACCGCTCTCTCTCTGTCCCTCCTCTCACTGCTCTCTCTTTCCCTCCTCTCACCGCTCTCTCTCTGTCCCTCCTCTCACTGCTCTCTCTCTCTGTCCCTCCTCTCATCCCTCTCTCTCTGTCCCTCCTCTCACCGCTCTCTCTCTGTCCCTCCTCTCACCCCTCTCTCTCTCTGTCCCTCCTCTTACCCCTCTCTCTCTGTTCCTCCTCTCATCCCTCTCTCTCTGTCCCTCCTCTCACCGCTCTCTCTCTGTCCCTCCTCTCACCCCTCTCTCTCTCTGTCCCTCCTCTCACCCCTCTCTCTCTCTGTCCCTCCTCTCACTGATCTCTCTCTCTGTCCCTCCTCTCATCCCCCTCTCTCTGTCCCTCCTCTCACCCCTCTCTCTCTGACCCTCCTCTCACCGCTCTCTCTCTGTCCCTCCTCTCACCCCTCTCCTCGCTCTGTCCCTCCTCTCACCCCTCTCTCTCTGTCCCTCCTCTCACCCTTCTCTCTCTGTCCCTCCTCTCACCGCTCTCTCTCTGTCCCTCCTCTCACCGCTCTCTCTCTGTCCCTCCTCTCACTGCTCTCTCTGTCCCTCCTCTCACCGCTCTCTCTCTGTCCCTCCTCTCACTGCTCTCTCTCTCTGTCCCTCCTCTCATCCCTCTCTCTCTGTCCCTCCTCTCACCCCTCTCTCTCTGACCCTCCTCTCACCGCTCTCTCTCTGTCCCTCCTCTCACCCCTCTCTCGCTCTGTCCCTCCTCTCACCCCTCTCTCTCTGTCCCTCCTCTCACCCTTCTCTCTCTGTCCCTCCTCTCACCGCTCTCTCTCTCTGTCCCTCCTCTCACCGTTCTCTCTGTCCCTCCTCTCATCCCTCTCTCTCTGTCCCTCCTCTCATCCCTCTCTCTCTGTCACTCCTCTCATCCCTCTCTCTCCGTCCCTCCTCTCACCGCTCTCTCTCTGTCCCTCCTCTCATCCCTCTCTCTTTGTCCCTCCTCTCATCCCTCTCTCTCTGTCCCTCCTCTCACCCCTCTCTCTCTGTCCCTCCTCTCACCCCTCTCTCTCTGACTCTCCTCTCACCCCTCTCTCTCTGACCCTCCTCTCATCCCTCTCTCTGTCCCTCCTGTCACCGCTCTCTCTCTGACCCTCCTCTCATCCCTCTCTCTCTGTCCCTACTCTCACCGCTCTCTCTCTGTCCCTCCTCTCACCGCTCTCTCTCTGTCCCTCCTCTCACCCCTCTCTCTCTGTCCCTCCTCTCACCCCTCTCTCTCTGACCCTCCTCTCACCCCTCTCTCTCTGACCCTCCTCTCATCCCTCTCTCTGTCCCTCCTGTCACCGCTCTCTCTCTGACCCTCCTCTCATCCCTCTCTCTCTGTCCCTACTCTCACCGCTCTCTCTCTGTCGCTCCTCTCACCGCTCTCTCGCTGACCCTCCTCTCATCCCTCTCTCTCTGTCCCTCCTCTCATCCCTCTCTCTGTCCCTCCTCTCACCGCTCTCTCTCTGTCCCTCCTCTCACCCCTCTCTCTCTGTCCCTCCTCTCATCCCTCTCTCTGTCCCTCCTCTCACCGCTCTCTCTCTGTCCCTCCTCTCACCCCTCTCTCTCTGTCCCTCCTCTCATCCCTCTCTCTCTGACCCTCCTCTCATCCCTCTCTCTCTGTCCCTCCTCTCATCCCTCTCTCTGTCCCTCCTCTCACCGCTCTCTCTCTGTCCCTCCTCTCATCCCTCTCTCTCTGTCCCTCCTCTCATCCCTCTCTCTCGGTCCGTCCTCTCACCGCTCTCTCTCGGTCCCTCCTCTCACTCCTCTCTCTTTGCCTCATCACCGTAGATGTTCAGTCTCGCTCTGTCTAGCTCTCTCTCCCCTCCCATTTCTGTTCCCTCTTTCTTTCACCCCTCTGTCTGTTCCAACCCTCTCACCTTTTCCTCCCACAACTACTGTACTTCATTTCTCTTTCTCTCTGTCCCATCCTTCTCTCTGTGTGGCAGCCAGTTTAGCGAAGATAGAGAGCGAGAGAGAGGATGCACAAGAGGAGAGAGAGGAGTGTTTAATCCTGTCTTTGAGTGGGGAGAAGGGAGGGAGCAGGACAGCCATTCTCTCTTTTCTTTCAGCTGCGCCGTTCCTCTGCCACCTTCTTCAAAGCTGCTCTTTTCTTTTCAGATCCTTTCTTTCTTCCCTTGTGTGTTTGGGTTTCTGTTCTTTTCCCCCTTTTCTTTTGGCATGTGGTTGCACTCGCTCTCCCAGTGCTGGCAGGCGAGAGGGCTAGTCCTCCCTGGGGCATTTGAGAACCCGCCCCCACTCCTCTCTCCTTCCCCCTCTCTCCCTTTCTCTCTCTCTGTCTCTCTCTTACACACACACACACACACACACACACACACACACACACACACACACACACACACACACACACACACACACACACACACACACACACACACACACACACACACACAGAGGCTTTCCTATGCTTAAAGTGAAGCTTACATGAGGCTTTACAGCTCATCAGCTTGTGAGAGTGGGCACCATGTTTGCCTTTGTGTCTTTTTTGTCTCTATGTGTGTATGTGTGTCCATGCATGTGTGTATCTGTTTATGTTGTGCTCCTGTGTCTGTAAGTGTCGGTGTGTCTGTATGTGTCCTATTGTGTGTGTGTGTTCTCCACTAACGTCCACTCTCTGGGTCGGTAGATGCGTGCGTGCTGTGGGGCAGTGAGCAACCTACGGCTCCTACTACTAATGATGATGATGATGATGAAGAGGTGAGGAAGCTGAAGGTGTGCATCGAGCTGAAGGGGCTCCGCCTCCGCAAGCCCACTTCTTCCTCCCCCGAGAGGCCAGAGGTCAAAGAGGAGAGGACATGGTCATCACATCACAGCCCCTCCTTCCTGCCCCGGACCCTCCCACCGACGCCAACTTGGAGCCCAGCCCATGCTCCGCCCCCTCGGGACAGGAAGTTCAAGGTTGATCCGGAAGTGAAACCTCTGTCACAGAAGCCAGAGATCACAAAGAGCTGGGCCAGAGAGATGCTGGCTAATGGAGACGCTAAACGAGGTAGTCTGTCTGTCCGTCTGAGTTGTCTGATTCTGATTGACTCTGTGGGGTTGTCCTGTAGCCTTGTCGCCAGTGGTAGTGGGCTTTTACTGCTGCTATGTACAGTATGGAGCAGTGTTTACTGTGCAATACGCTGTTCTATATCTTTTGTTGTGTCCTTCGTATCTCCTCAACATCTCCTCTCTGACAGAAGTGTTGAAGCCACAGACAGAAGTTCATCTAGGCTCTCTATGGTTTAGCCTTCAATATCCCTGTGCTTTGTGATGTCATTTCCTCTCTACATTAGTGGTGTAGTCAGCCTGCCTGGGTTCAGGCGCTTTCCCTGCAGAGTGGACAGGAAGTGACATAGGAGGACACTTCCTGCTGGCTCCAGGGGCCCTGTGAAGGTATTTAGAGTGTTTAGAGTGTTAGAGAGGCTGTGTCTGTGGTTAAGACTCTACCAGCTAACAACAAACGTTCCCATAACGTTAGAGAACGTTCCCATAACGTTAGAGAACGTTCCCATAACGTCAGAGAACGTTCCTTTAAGAGTATCATTAGGTCACTAACTAACGTTTTTATAGGAATGTTGCAAAAACTTTTGTGCCACCCCCCAAAAAATCATTACACATCACATCTTGTTGCTAAGCCAATCAATGCCCTGATTAGTGAACCACTGATTCATTCACAGGTCTTTGTCTGTTTGGGATACTCACACAGTGCTTTGGAGATAGTGTTTTCAACTTAGATATTTCACACACAGGATTACATTGTGCATGTTCAATTATTCAGTCATTATTATTCAACATTTCCTCACCTGGGATTTGAACACACAGCCTTGGTTCACGTTATTCTGATCTTCCTGCTACATCTCTGTGTCCGTGTCAGGTATCAATAAATCTGATTATTCTCTCATCATTGATTTTATTCGCTTATTTCAGTAATTGAAGGGCTTTCTGTCTAGTTGTCTAATGTTGCTGGGCAATATTAACCTGTTTTAATGATACTCCTGAATCATTATGCTCAATCAAATATTTTCTTGAGTGTACTTTTAACAGAGCTGAGATTTACTTCAGAGTGCATTCACCCTATTGGTTAAACGTATCAAGTGGTTTCCGATCTACACAAGTGCCTAGGGAAGAGGGGTTTGTTCTGGACAGGACATAACTATACTGGCCCAATAACCACGTGCCTGAGGGATATCCCTTATAGGTACAGTGGTAAGGGAATTTGTCATTGGTGCTAGTGGCTTGGGTTTGAGACCTGCTAGGGGAGTTACACTACTGTCACATTCATAGCAATATATTTTGATGCCGTGATTTGGCTACAGTTACAACAGACCTGATCTAAATAAAAGGAGTTTCTCATTAGAAGGTGGGAATGTGTAGGATTACGCCTTGTGCACGAATTATAACCACATTTCCACTATCGCTCCTAAACGTTCCGTATGTGCTCATTCATGTACTGTAGCTGAGCATTTCTCCATTGTCTTCTTGAAATCCACACATACCGTGTAGGTCAAGTGATTCTGTTGCAACTTGTCTGTTTTTCCACATTTAAACTTGGAGGTGGAACTCTGTGTTGTGCATTATCTTGGTATAACTGGCACAATCATTGCTTAAATGGCAAATGTGAGAAAGTGAAGACCGGCTCCTGTAAATATACACATTTCTGACATTCTGAGAACATGGCAACCGAGGTATATTTGTGTCAGAAGCAACACCAGCACCTGAGCCATGTTCTGGCAACATGTTGGAATGTTCCAGATAGAACTGCGATGTGAGTGATTCCTAATCAGAGACACGTTTGTTCTACATGATATATAAAAGATGCTAGAGAGTCGTCTTGTAGCTGCTCAGCTATCGGGAATTCTACTGATTTCCATCTTTCAGTTAAAATACTTATTTTAATTCGATCAGATAGGTGTGTTGTAACCAGCACCAATGACCAACACCCTAACCGCTGTCTCAATAAGGGATATCTCTACGGCATTTGCTTAATGCGCCAGTATAGTTAGGCCCTGTCCAGAACAAACCCTAACCCCTCCTCCGGAGGCACTTGTGTAGATCTGAAACCAGTTGACATGTGTAAGCTATGTGAATGCATCTTGAAGTAAATCTCATCTCTGTTAAAAGTACACTCAAGGAAAATGTTTATTGATCATGGTGATTGAGGATGATCAGTAAAACAGGTCAACATGGCCCACCAACACCAGATAACAACACAGAAAGTCCTTACATTTTTTAAATCAATCAAACAAATGAATGATGAGAGAATAGTCCGATTAACTGGTAACTGGCACAGACATGCTGGCGTAGCAGGAAGATCTGTGTGTGTGTGTGTGTGTGTCTGTGTGTCTGTGTGTGCTGTGTGAGTGAGTGAGTGAGAGCACGTGCACATGCCATTTAGAAATATGGGGGCAGGTGTAGTGTGACTAACGTGTGATGAATGACTGTTTCCCTTCAAGGCCAGTCAAATAGAGAGAGAGAGAGAAACAAAGAGAGAGAGAAAGACAGAGAGAGTGTCAAACTAGGGCTTTCCCTGTGCTCACACCACAGCTGAGAAAGTGAGAGATGAATAGACTTAGAAAGAGAGAGGGGTTAAATAAGGAGATTAAGAAAGGGTATTACCTGCTGGCTTGATGATTCCGTGGTAACCACAGAGTATGATTGACAGTGAAGCGTCGCCCTCCTCCCACCTATTCAATGACAGCACTACGGCAACCACTGTCTTGGGTTAATGAGGCGTAATATTCCACCACTGTGTGTACGGGTGAGTGTGTGTATGCGGGTGTGGGTGTGACTGATGTATGTGCGTGTGAGTGTATTGGGGGGAGCTTTAAGAGACAGTGTGTGTGTTTATGTGTGTCCAGGGAATAAAATATTTAGACTTGTAGGCCAACCACCCCCACCCTCCAGCTATTGTAATTCCATGGACATTTTTTAAATGTCAATAATGGGTACTTCTTCACTGTGTGTGTGAGGTTGATAAAAGACAGTGGGAATTGCATTTACTCATTACTCAAACTGAGAGTGCCTCTACAATGTGTTTGTGTGTATGTGTGCGCGCTCCCAGACAGAGATGTTCATCCTCATTAATAAATCAGCAGACGTAGAGAGCTAGTCGAGCTTGCCTCCGCACCCCTGTCCTTTAGTCTCTCTCTTTCCCTCCGCACCCCTATCCTTCAGTCTCTCTCTTTCTCTCCACACCTCTATCCTTCAGTCTCTCTCTTTCCCTCCGCACCCCTGTCCTTCAGTCTCTCTCTCTTTACCTCCACACCCCTATCCTTCAGTCTCTCTCTTTCCCTCTGCACCCCTGTCCTTCAGTTTCTCTCTTTCCCTCCGCACCCCTATCCTTCAGTCTCTCTCTTTCCCTCCGCACCCCTGTCCTTCAGTCTCTCTCTCTTTCCCTCCACACCCCTATCCTTCAGTCTCTCTCTTTACCTCCACACCCCTGTCCTTCAGTCTCTCTCTTTCCCTCCGCACCCCTATCCTTCAGTCTCTCTCTCTTTCCCTGTCCTTCAGTCTCTCTCTCTTTCCCTGTCCTTCAGTCTCTCTCTTTCCCTCCGCACCCCTATCCTTCAGTCTCTCTCTTTCCCTCCACACCCCTGTCCTTTAGTCTCTCTCTTTCCCTCCGCACCCCTGTCCTTCAGTCTCTATCTTTCCCTCCGCACCCCTGTCCTTCAGTCTCTCTCTCTTTCCCTCCGCACCCCTGTCCTTCAGTCTCTCTCTTTCCCTCCACACCCCTGTCCTTCAGTCTCTCTCTCTTTCCCTCCGCACCCCTATCCTTCAGTCTCTCTCTTTCCCTCCACACCCCTATCCTTCAGTCTCTCTCTCTTTACCTCCGCACCCCTATCCTTCAGTCTCTCTCTCTTTACCTCCGCACCCCTATCCTTCAGTCTCTCTCTCTTTCCCTCCGCACCCCTGTCCTTCAGTCTCTCTCTTTCCCTCCACACCCCTGTCCTTCAGTCTCTCTCTCTTTCCCTCCGCACCCCTGTCCTTCAGTCTCTCTCTCTTTACCTCCACACCCCTATCCTTCAGTCTCTCTCTTTCCCTCCGCACCCCTGTCCTTCAGTCTCTCTCTCTTTACCTCCACACCCCTGTCCTTTAGTCTCTCTCTTTCCCTCCGCACCCCTGTCCTTCAGTCTCTATCTTTCCCTCCGCACCCCTGTCCTTCAGTCTCTCTCTCTTTCCCTCCGCACCCCTGTCCTTCAGTCTCTCTCTTTCCCTCCACACCCCTGTCCTTCAGTCTCTCTCTCTTTCCCCCCGCACCCCTATCCTTCAGTCTCTCTCTTTCCCTCCACACCCCTATCCTTCAGTCTCTCTCTCTTTACCTCCGCACCCCTATCCTTCAGTCTCTCTCTCTTTACCTCCGCACCCCTATCCTTCAGTCTCTCTCTCTTTCCCTCCGCACCCCTGTCCTTCAGTCTCTCTCTTTCCCTCCACACCCCTGTCCTTCAGTCTCTCTCTCTTTCCCTCCGCACCCCTGTCCTTCAGTCTCTCTCTCTTTACCTCCACACCCCTATCCTTCAGTCTCTCTCTTTCCCTCCGCACCCCTGTCCTTCAGTCTCTCTCTCTTTACCTCCACACCCCTATCCTTCAGTCTCTCTCTTTCCCTCCACACCCCTATCCTTCAGTCTCTCTCTCTTTACCTCCGCACCCCTATCCTTCAGTCTCTCTCTCTTTACCTCCGCACCCCTATCCTTCAGTCTCTCTCTCTTTACCCCCACACCCCTGCCCTTCAGTCTCTCTCTCTTTCCCTCCGCACCCCTGTCATTCAGTCTCTCTCTTTACCTCCACACCCCTGTCCTTCAGTCTCTCTCTCTTTCCCTCCGCACCCCTATCCTTCAGTCTCTCTCTTTCCCTCCGCACCCCTATCCTTCAGTCTCTCTCTCTTTACCTCCGTACCCCTGTCCTTCAGTCTCTCTCTCTTTACCCCCGCACCCCTGTCCTTCAGTCTCTCTCTCTTTCCCTCCGCACCCCTATCCTTCAGTCTCTCTCTCTTTACCTCCGCACCCCTGTCCTTCAGGCTCTCTCTCTTTACCTCCGCACCCCTGTCCTTCAGTCTCTCTCTCTTTACCTCCGCACCCCTGTCCTTTAGTCTCTCTCTCTTTACCTCCGCACCCCTGTCCTTCAGTCTCTCTCTCTTTACCTCCGTACCCCTGTCCTTCAGTCTCTCTCTCTTTACCCCCGCACCCCTGTCCTTCAGTCTCTCTCTCTTTCCCTCCACACCCCTGTCCTTCAGTCTCTCTCTCTTTACCTCCGTACCCCTGTCCTTCAGTCTCTCTCTCTTTACCTCCACACCCCTGTCCTTCAGTCTCTCTCTCTTTACCTCCACACCCCTGTCCTTCAGTCTCTCTCTTTCCCTCTGCACCCCTATCCTTCAGTCTCTCTCTCTTTACCTCCGCACCCCTGTCCTTCAGTCTCTCTCTCTTTACCTCCGCACCCCTGTCCTTCAGTCTCTCTCTTTACCTCCACACCCCTGTCCTTCAGTCTCTCTCTCTTTACTTCCACACCCCTGTCCTTCAGTCTCTCTCTCTTTACCTCTGCACCCCTGTCCTTCAGTCTCTCTCTCTTTACCTCCACACCCCTGTCCTTCAGTCTCTCTCTCTTTACCTCCACACCCCTGTCCTTCAGTCTCTCTGTTTACCTCCGCACCGCTATCCATCAGTCTCTCTCTTTACCTCCGCACCCCTATCCTTCAGTCTCTCTCTCTTTACCTGCACACCCCTGTCCTTCAGTCTCTCTCTTTACCTCTGCACCCCTATCATTCAGTCTCTCTCTCTTTACCTCCACACCCCTGTCCTTCAGTCTCTCTCTCTTTACCTCCACACCCCTATCTTTCAGTCTCTCTCTTTCTCTTCCTCTGTCTCTATATCAGTTTTCAGACTCTTTGTTTCTATTTTTCTCCCCTTTTCTGTTTTTTTTTTATAAAGTTCACAGTGAATGTCATTCTCTTCTTTTCTAAACTTGAATTCATTCTCTCCCGCTCTCTCTGTCCTGTAGTTGGACTGCTCCCTTCAACCCAGCAGAGGGACAGATCTGCCCCCCAGGGGCCCCTCGTGGGGCAAGGATGTGACTGGGGATCCAAGGAGCCAAGGAGAGGAGGGCTAGGGGTGAAGACTGATGGTCAGTGCCTCCCCCCCTCAGCCTCTGAGCCCCCCACCAAAGACACCGCCTCTCTCAAGCCCCGTCGTCATAGCGACACGGACAAACCCAAGGGCAAGCGGCCGTGCAAGACAAAACACATCAGCCAAAGAGAGAGGGAGCGGAGGAGAGAGCTGCTGAACGGCGGCAACAACCAGCATGGAAGCACTGATCTGGGAGCAGCTTTGGAGGACAAGGTGAGTGTGGTGGAGTCATTGGGGTTTCAGTGTTAACAGGTCTGGTGTCAGATTTAACAGGCTGGAATGGGACTTGGAGAGACAGTGAGATAAATTACAGAGACAGTGGATCGAGGCCGCAAGAGGAGTGTATTTCCACCTCAAAAGGCAATTTTTTTTTCCATGTTCAGAGAAATTAGCCATTGAAGTCGCTTGCATTGTTTAGCATGAAGTACTGTGAAAGTACCACTAGATGGTGCTGTTCCTGCTATACCGCCACATTCTTTATCAATTTTGCTGGTCTCTTGCGTTTATTAACTAGATCACAACATTTCCTTTGCAACTTTGGGTAGAACACCAATAGATCTCTCTCATTATGAAAATAAATTGTGTTGTTTACTCACAGTTTCATGGTATCCAATTGTGATCTTGTCTCATCGCTGCCACTCCCCAACGGGCTCGGGAGAGGCGAAGGTTGAGTCATGCGTCCTCAGAAACATGACCCACCAAGCCTTTGCTCCTTTACACCTGCTTGCTAAACCCGGAAGCCGAACCAAAGTGTC
>NC_092168.1:23875933-23893433 GCF_045791955.1 Oncorhynchus clarkii lewisi | reverse complement strand
TTCTCCCCTCTCTTTCACCTCTCTTTCTCTCTCCCCTCTTTCTCTCTCCCCTCTCTTTCACCTCTCTTTCTCTCTCCCCTCTCTCTCCCCTCTCCCCTCTTTCTCTCTCACCTCTCTTTCTCTCACCTCTCTTTCTCTCTCCCCTCTCTCTCACCTCTTTTTCTCTCTCCTCTCTTTCTCTCTCCTCTCTTTCTCTCACCTCTCTTTCTCTCTCTTCTCTTTCTCTTTCTCTTTCTCTCACCTCTCTTTCTCTCTCCCCTCTCTCTCCCCTCTTGTTCTCTCTCCTCTCTTTCCCTCCTCTCTTTCTCTCTCCCCTCTTTCTCTCACTCTTGCTCTCCCCTCTCTCTCACCTCTCTTTCTCTCTCCCCTCTCTCTCACCTCTTGTTCTCTCTCCTCTCTTTCCCTCTCCTCTCTTTTTCTCTCCCCTCTTTCTCTCACTCTTGCTCTCCCCTCTCTCTCACCTCTCTTTCTCTCTCCTCTCTTTCTCTTACCTCTCTTTCTCTCTCCCCTCTCTCTCACCTCTCGTTCTCTCTCCTCTCTTTCTCTCTCCCCTCTCTCTCACCTCTCATTCTCTCTCCTCTCTTTCGCTCACCTCTCTTTCTCTCACCTCTCTTTCTCTCTCCTCTCTTTCTCTCTCCCCACTCTCTCACCTCTCATACTCTCTCCTCTCTCTCTCACACCTCTCGTTCTCTTTCTCTCTCCCCTCTCTATCACTTCTCTTTCTCTCTCCCCTCTTTCTCTCTCCCCTCTCTCTCACCTCTCTTACGCTCTCTCCTCTCTCTCACCTCTCTTTCTCTCTCCTCTCTTTCTCTCTCCTCTCTTTCTCTTTCTCTCACCTCTCTTTCTCTCTCCCCTCTCTCACCTCTTGTTCTCTCTCCTCTCTTTCTCTCTCCTCTCTTTCTCTCTCCCCTCTTTCTCTCACCTCTCTTTCTCTCACCTCTCTTTCTCTCACCTCTCTTTCTCTCTCCCCTCTCTCTCACCTCTCTTTCTCTCCCCTCTCTCTCACCTCTCTTTCTCTCTCCTCTCTTTCTCTCATCTCTCTTTCTCTCTCCCCTCTCTCACCTCTCGTTCTCTCTCCTCTCTCTCTCACCTCTCTTTCTTTCTCCCCTCTCTCTCACCTCTTTTTCTCTCTCCTCTCTTTCTCTCTCCTCTCTTTCTCTCACCTCTCTTTCTCTCTCTTCTCTTTCTCTTTCTCTTTCTCTCACCTCTCTTTCTCTCTCCCCTCTCTCTCCCCTCTTGTTCTCTCTCCTCTCTTTTCCTCCTCTCTTTCTCTCTCCCCTCTTTCTCTCACTCTTGCTCTCCCCTCTCTCTCACCTCTCTTTCTCTCTCCCCTCTCTCTCACCTCTTGTTCTCTCTCCTCTCTTTCCCTCTCCTCTCTTTTTCTCTCCCCTCTTTCTCTCACTCTTGCTCTCCCCTCTCTCTCACCTCTCTTTCTCTCTCCTCTCTTTCTCTCACCTCTCTTTCTCTCTCCCCTCTCTCTCACCTCTCGTTCTCTCTCCTCTCTTTCTCTCTCCCCTCTCTCTCACCTCTCATTCTCTCTCCTCTCTTTCTCTCACCTCTCTTTCTCTCACCTCTCTTTCTCTCTCCTCTCTTTCTCTCTCCCCACTCTCTCACCTCTCATACTCTCTCCTCTCTCTCTCACACCTCTCGTTCTCTTTCTCTCTCCCCTCTCTATCACTTCTCTTTCTCTCTCCCCTCTTTCTCTCTCCCCTCTCTCTCACCTCTCTTACGCTCTCTCCTCTCTCTCACCTCTCTTTCTCTCTCCTCTCTTTCTCTCTCCTCTCTTTCTCTTTCTCTTTCCTCTCTTTCTCTTTCTCTCACCTCTCTTTCTCTCTCCCCTCTCTCACCTCTTGTTCTCTCTCCTCTCTTTCTCTCTCCTCTCTTTCTCTCTCCCCTCTTTCTCTCACCTCTCTTTCTCTCACCTCTCTTTCTCTCACCTCTCTTTCTCTCTCCCCTCTCTCTCACCTCTCTTTCTCTCCCCTCTCTCTCACCTCTCTTTCTCTCTCCTCTCTTTCTCTCACCTCTCTTTCTCTCTCCCCTCTCTCACCTCTCGTTCTCTCTCCTCTCTCTCTCACCTCTCGTTCTCTCTCCCCTCTTTCTCTCTCCTCTCTTTCTCCCCTCTTTCTCTCTCCTCTCTTTCTCCCCTCTTTCTCTCTCCCTCTTTCTCTCACCTCTCTTTCTCTCACCTCTCTTTCTCTCTCCCCTCTCGCTCCCCTCCCTTTCTCTCCCCTCTCTCTCCCCTCTCTTTCTCTCTCCTCTCTTTCTCCCCTCTTTCTCTCTCCTCTCTTTCTCTCACCTCTCTTTCTCTCTCCCCTCTCTCCCCTCTCGTTCTCTCTCCTCTCTCTCACCTCTCGTTCTCTCTCCTCTCTTTCTCTCTCCTCTCTTTCTCACCTCTTTCTCTCTCCTCTCTTTCTCTCACCTCTCTTTCTCTCTCCCCTCTCTCACCTCTCGTTCTCTCTCCTCTCTCTCTCACCTCTCGTTCTCTCTCCCTCTCTCCTCTCTTTCTCCCCTCTTTCTCTCTCCTCTCTTTCTCTCTCCCCTCTTTCTCCCCTCTTTCTCTCACCTCTCGTTCTCTCTCCTCTCTCTCTCACCTCTCGTTCTCTCTCCTCTCTTTCTCTCTCCTCTCTTTCTCCCCTCGTTCTCTCTCCACTCTTTCTCTCTCCTCTCTTTCTCCCCTCTTTCTCTCTCCTCTCTTTCTCTCTCCTCTCTTTCTCCCCTCTTTCTCTCACCTCTCTTTCTTCTTTTGGTAGTTTTTAACTTTTTCCCTACTGGGCTGTGAACCCTGGTTTTCCCCACAGTGAATTGTGGGAATGTTGTATTTCCCTGTGGAATGAGGTCTGGAGAAGGGAGGGATGAGTGTGGCAGACTTACAAGGAGGAAAATATCAGTTATTTTTTTGAATGAATGTGCATGTGACAGTACTCCGATTGTCAGCGAAGCGAAGAGAAGCTGAAAACAGAGACTAGCATGTGTGTGTTTGTGCTCTCTCTGTTGTGGCATAGCTTTTTCTGATCTCACACACTCCTGCTCCTTTCCCTGCTTTCCTTCCGCTCTCACAATCTCCCTCTTGCCTCACGCTCCCCCCCCCCTCTCTCTCGCTCTCCGTCCTCCCTCTTTCTCTCTCTCTCTTTCCCTCTCTCTCTCTCTTTTCTACACACACACACACGCGCGCACACACACACACACACACACACACACACACACACACACGCACACACACACACACACACAGTTCCACATCCAAGAGTGAAAATGCATCCCCTTTCTCATTCCCCCTCCCTCCCTTCTCTCTTTCTCTCTCACTCTCTCTCTCTCTGACTCTCTCTGGGCTGTAGTTCATTAAGTGGGCTGTCAGTGACTGCTGTTAATTAGCCCCCCCCCCCCCCCCCCGCGGCCCACTATGTGTGTTTAAAACAGACCCAGCCTGTATTTCTCTATAACCCCTGGTTTCATTTCCACAGGATTTCGTTTGTCCTCTCTCAGTGCCTTTCAACACACGCAGACTGTGTGTGTGTGTGTCGTTTTTTTGTCTATGATTCTGTCTGTCTATCATCTATTATCTCACCTTCCTCTGCAGCAGGTTGCCTGTACACCGTGTGTGTCAATCAATCTTTCTTTCTTTGTGTGTGTGTGTAATTAATCTTTGATGGAGGTGTCTTGATGGGGCTGTTCAATAGGTGCAGTAAGATGGGTGGGTAGAGTGTGTGTGTGTGCGGTTGTGTGTGTGTGTGTGTGCGCGGTTGTGTATGTGTATGTGTGTGTGTGCGGTTGTGTATGTGTGTGTGTGTGTGTGTGTGTGTGTGTGTGTGTGTGTGTGCCGTTGTGTATGTGTGTGTGTGTGTGGCTGAGAGGTAAGCGCTGGGAGTATAATTGTGTTCTAATGGCCCTCTAATGTGCCGTGGTGACTGTGGTTAGCAGTGGTGACGGCTGTTTTTCTCCACACACGCACACACGCACACACGCACACACATACACGCACACACACACACACATCACACACACACACACACACACATACACGCACACACACACACACATAGACTCACACACACACACACACACACACACACATACACACACACACACACACACACACACACACACACACACACACACACACACACACATACACGCACACACACACACACACACACACACATACACACACACACACACACACACATACACGCACACACACGCACACACACACGCACACACACACACATACACGCACACACACACACACGCACACACACACACACACACACACACGCACACACACACACACACACACATACACGCACACACACACACGCACACACACACACACACACACGTGGGCGCGGCGCAGAGCAGCAACGGGGCTCAGTCAGCCGACTCGTCTCTGATTTATGCGTCTCTCTCTCAGAGCGGTTTCATTTTTCCCTTTTTTTCCCCTTCCTCTCCTCCGCATGTCATCTAGGGGAAAGAACGAGG
Source organism: Oncorhynchus clarkii lewisi (assembly GCF_045791955.1). Lineage (NCBI taxonomy): Eukaryota > Metazoa > Chordata > Actinopteri > Salmoniformes > Salmonidae > Oncorhynchus > Oncorhynchus clarkii. The sequence goes on along the minus strand of NC_092168.1, from coordinate 23,888,957 downwards.
GAGGGGAGGGAGGAGGAGAAGGCGGGGGTGTTGTTTGTGCAGCGGTCAGCGCCTTGTTTGTGTAGTCTCAGGTTCTCTCCTTCCCCCTATCCCTCCCTCCCTCTCTCTTTTTTTTTCTCTCTCTCTCCATCGCTCCCTCTCAGGAAGCGCGTCTCTCACTGCCTGTGTGCGATAAGCCTGGGGCAGACCCCCGGGGCTTGCACACACACATACACACACACAAACACACACATACACAGAGCATTTCACGCTTCTCACATGCAGGCAGAGAGACACGCATATATATATATATATATATATATATACATTGGGGAGAACAAGTATTTGATACACTGCCGATTTTGCAGGTTTTCCTACTTACAAAGCATGTAGAGGTCTGTAATTGTTATCATAGGTACACTTCAACTGTGAGAGACGGAATCTAAAACAAAAATCCAGGAAATCACATTGTATGAATTTTAAGTAATTAATTTGCATTTTATTGCATGACATAAGTATTTGATCACCTACCAAACAGTTAAATTTCCGGCTCTCACAGACCTGTTAGTTTTTCTTTAAGAAGCCCTCCTGTTCTCCACTCATTACCTGTATTAACTGCACCTGTTTGAACTCGTTACCTGTATAAAAGACACATGTCCACACACTCAATCAAACAGACTCCAACCTCTCCACAATGGCCAAGACCAGAGAGCTGTGTAAGGACATCAGGGATACAATTGTAGACCTGCACAAGGCTGGGATGGGCTACAAGACAATAGCTTGGTGAGAAGGCAACAACTGTTGGCGCAATTATTAGAAAATGGAAGAAGTTCAAGATGACGGTCAATCACCCTCAGTCTGGGGCGCCATACAAGATCTCACCTCGTGGGGCATCAATGATCATGAGGAAGGTGAGGGATCAGCCCAGAACTACACGGCAGGACCTGGTCAATGACCTGAAGAGAGCTGGGACCACAGTCTCAAAGAAAACCATTAGTAACACACTACGCCGTCATGGATTAAAATCCTGCAGCGCACGCAAGGTCCCCCTGCTCAAGCCAGCGCATGTCCACGCCCGTCTGAAGTTTGCCAATGACCATCTGGATGATCCAGAGGAGGAATGGGAGAAGGTCATGTGGTCTGATGAGACAAAAATAGAGCTTTTTGGTCTACACTCCACTCGCCGTGATTGGAGGAAGAAGAAGAATGAGTACAACCCCAAGAACACCATTCCAACCGTGAAGCATGGAGGTGGAAACATCATTCTTTGGGATGCTTTTCTGCAAAGGGGACAGGATGACTGCACCATATTGAGGGGAGGATGGATGGGGACATGTATCGCGAGATCTTGGCCAAGAACCTCCTTCCCCCAGTAAAAGCATTGAAGATGGGTCGTGGCTGGGTCTTCCAGCATGACAACGACCTGAAACACAGCCAGGGCAACTAAGGAGTGGCTCCGTAAAAAGCATCTCAAGGTCCTGGAGTGGCCTAGCCAGTCTCCAGACCTGAACCCAATAGAACATCTTTGGAGGGAGCTGAAAGTCCGTATTGCCCAGCGACAGCCCCGAAACCTGAAGGATCTGGAGAAGGTCTGTATGGAGGAGTGGGCCAAAATCCCTGCAGCAGTGTGTACAAACCTTGTCAAGAACTACAGGAAACGTATGATCTCTGTAATTGCAAACAAAGGTTTCTATACCAAAAATTAAGTTCTGTTTTTCTGATGTATCAAATACTTATGTCATGCAATAAAATGCAAATGAATTCCTTAAAAATCATACAATGTGATTTTCTGGATTTTTGTTTTATATCTCTCACAGTTGAAGTGTACCTATGTTAAAAATTAAAGACCTCTACATGCTTTGTAAGTAGGAAAACCTGCAAAATTGGCAGTGTATCAAATACTTGTTCTCCCCACTGTATATATACACACAACTCAAACACATACAAATACACACATATACATACAGAGCGTCTCACACTTCTCACACACAGGCAGAGAGAGACGAAAGCTGAGACACGCACGCATATATATATATATATATATATACACACATTCACACACACACACACACACACACATACATATACACACACACACACACACACACACACACACACACACACACACACACACACACACACACACACACACACACACACACACACACACACACACACACACACACTGACCTACTCATGCTCCCTTCCCTACACTCGCGGTGTCTCTCTATCTCCCATGTGGGCGCACACGTAACACACATACACGCCTGGCATGCCCTAGTCAACACTCTGCGTTCTGCATATTTCATGTTGGTTTAGTTTTGCCCTCCGTGCCGCTTCACATGAAAGCCCACTCTCACTTCCTCCCCCTCTCTGTGTATCTCTCCCTCCCTGGCTATGAAAGCCCACTCTCACTTCCTCCCCCTCTCTGTGTATCTCTCCCTCCCTGGCTATGAAAGCCCACTCTCACTTCCTCCCCCTCTCTGTGTATCTCTCCCTCCCTGGCTATGAAAGCCCACTCTCACTTCCTCCCCCTCTCTGTGTATCTCTCCCTCCCTGGCTATGAAAGCCCACTCTCACTTCCTCCCCCTCTCTGTGTATCTCTCCCTCCCTGGCTATGAAAGCCCACTCTCACTTCCTCCCCCTCTCTGTGTATCTCTCCCTCCCTGGCTATGAAAGCCCACTCTCACTTCCTCCCCCTCTCTGTGTATCTCTCCCTCCCTGGCTATGAAAGCCCACTCTCACTTCCTCCCCCTCTCTGTGTATCTCTCCCTCCCTGGCTATGAAAGCCCACTCTCACTTCCTCCCCCTCTCTGTGTATCTCTCCCTCCCTGGCTATGAAAGCCCACTCTCACTTCCTCCCCCTCTCTGTGTATCTCTCCCTCCCTGGCTATGAAAGCCCACTCTCACTTCCTCCCCCTCTCTGTGTATCTCTCCCTCCCTGGCTATGAAAGCCCACTCTCACTTCCTCCCCCTCTCTGTGTATCTCTCCCTCCCTGGCTGTCTCTCTCTCAGCATTTTAAAAGGTAATGAGAAGAGACTCGGTGGATATCTTCATCTCTCTCTGTGGGCTTGGTCCCCTCAGCTTCAGCTCAGACGTAAAGACTCATTCTACATCCACACTGCTCAACTCCTCAGCACTGACTTCTAGCCAGAAATGCTATAAATGTATTGCTATTTCTGTGTGTGTGTGTGTGTGTGTTTGTATGCATGTGTGCAATACATAGCTGTCCTCCTCTGTGTTTAGCATATTTCTCTCCTGTCAACTCGCCAGGCTTGGCAGTCCTGGTTCACACACACACACACACACACACACACACACACACACACACACACACACACACACACACACACACACACACACACACACACACACACACACACACACACACACACACACACACACACACACACACACACACACACACACGCACACACACACTCACACACAGAGAGCTGTTGGGATGTGTGGTGTGTTGATGTTGGTGTGTGAAGGGTTAAATGTCTGAGGGATGCATTGATTACAGTTGAGCGCAGGGAAGCATTCTAGAGAGGGAGATTAGAGGACGGGATAGAGAGAGAAGGAAGAGGAGGAGGGAGGGAGAGCGTCTCATTTTACTGCGGAGGGCTGTGTGTGTGTCTGGCTGTGAGATGGAGCTCTCGTGCTAAGCTCCTCACTCTCTCACAGCGATATTAAACACGGCTCCAGAGGTTTAGCGCTATGCTTCCGCCACACACACACAGTCTGAGACGCACACTCGCACACATACACACACAGCAAGATGAGTCTTGGGAACACTCCTCAGTCCATTTCCAGTTGGCAGAGCTAGAGGACGTTGTTCTTCTATCCCTCTTCCTCCTCTTTCTCTTTGTCCTCTCCTTCTCCTTAACCTTCACTCTATATTCCCCCTCCACTTCTTCGTTTCCCTTTCCTCTCCTCTACTCCTCCTCTCCTCTACTCTCCCCCCTCCTCCTCTCCTTTCCCCTCCTCCTCTCCTCTACTCTCCCCCTCCTCCTCTCCTCTCCTCCTCTACTCTCCTCTACTCCTCCTGTTACATCTCCTCTACTCTCCCCCTCCTCCTCTCCTCTACTCTCCCCCTCCTCCTCTCCTCTCCTCTATTCTACCTCCTCCTCCTCTCCTCTACCCTCCCCCTCCTCCTCTCCTCTACTCTCCCCCTCCTCCTCTCCTCTACTCTCCTCCTCTCCTCTACTCTCCTCCTCTCCTCTACTTCTCCTGTTACATCTCCTCTACTCTCCCCCTCCTCCTCTCCTCTACTCTCCCCCCTCCTCCTCTCCTCTACTCTCCCCCTCCTCCTCTCCTCTACTCTCCTCCTCTCCTCTCCTCTCCTCTACTCCTCCTGTTACATCTCCTCTACTCTCCCCCTCCTCCTCTCCTCTACTCTCCCCCCTCCTCCTCTCCTCTACTCTCCCCCCTCCTCCTCTCCTCTACTCTCCTCCTCTCCTCTACTCTCCTCTACTCCTCCTGTTACATCTCCTCTACTCTCCCCCTCCTCCTCTCCTCTACTCTCCCCCTCCTCCGCTCCTCTCCTCTCTTCTCCTCTACCCCTCCTCCTCTCCTCTCCCCCTCCTCCTCTCCTCTCCTCTCCTCTACTCTCCCCCTCCTCCTCTCCTCTACTCTCCCCCTCCTCCTCTCCACTACTCCCCCTCTCCTCCTCTCCTCTACTCTCCCCCCTCCTCCTCTCCCCTCTCTCCCCCTCCTCCTCTCCTCTACTCCCTCCTGTTACATCTCGCCTACTCTCCCCCCTCCTCCTCTCCTCTCCTCTACTGTCCCCCCCTCCTCCTCTCCTCTCCTCTACTCTCCCCCTCCTCTCCTCTACTCTCCCCCCTCCTCCTCTCCTCTCCTCCACTCCTCCTGTTACATCTCCACTACCCCCCCTCCTCCTCTCCTCTCCTCTCCTCTCCTCTCCTCTCCTCTCCTCTCCTCTCCTCTCCTCTTCTCTCCTCTCCTCTCCTCTCCTCTACTCCTCCTGTTACATCTCCTCTACTCTCCCCCTCCTCCTCTCCTCTCCTCCACTCCTCCTGTTACATCTCCACTACCCTCCCCCTCCTTCTCTCCTCCTCTCCTCTCCTCTAGTCTCCTCCTCTCCTCTACTCTCCCCCCTCCTCCTCTCCTCTCCTCTACTCCTCCTGTTACATCTCCACTACCCTCCCCCCTCCTTCTCTCCTCCCTTCCTCTCCTCCTGCTCTCCGAGAGAAAGTGTATGATAAACACTTGCAGTCGACGGCTGTCCAGAATTAGCATAGAAATGGAAGTTTGGAACCTTTTTCTAGGTTTAGATGAGTGTGTGTGTGTGTGTGTGTGTGTGTGTGTGTGTGTGTGTGTGTGTGTGTGTGTGTGCGTGCGTGTGTGTGCGTGTGCGTGTGTGTGTGTGCGATCGTGTGCGTGTGCCAATGCTCTCTATTTAAATGAGCACCACCATATAGACACATATAACCCCTACACTACCAGAACAAAGCTGTGAAATCAGACTTCAGTTTCCACACACCACTAGCGAGGTCCATTTAAAGCCTCAATGTGTTAGCTCCCTCAGGTTGTTTAGTAACAAGAGATGACAAACACCAAACTGAACCCAGCCCAACCCTCTCTGTGTTCTGTCTCTCATTGTCAGAACCACATAATTGGTTCCAACTACTGAATGGTTTGAACAGTTTTCCCCCAATACACTTTATCTGTGTGTGTTCTGATTCCAGCCATAAGCTCTACAACAGTGTGTTCCAACTTTGGTCATAGTTGAACAAACGACAGACAGACAGAGTTTGACAGACTAGCTCTATCTGAGTCATTGTTGTTGTCCTGATTCTGCATTTGAATTCTTCCTGTGCTGTTGTATGTGAGTGTGCACACAGTGTGGCTGTGTGCAGTGTGGCTGTATGCAGTGTGGCTGTATGCAGTGTGGCTGTGTGCAGTGTGGCTGTGTGCAGTGTGGCTGTGTGCAGTGTGGCTGTATGCAGTGTGGCTGTATGCAGTGTGGCTGTGTGCAGTGTGGCTGTGTGCAGTGTGGCTGTATGCAGTGTGGCTGTGTGCATGTGTGTGTCCAGTTGTTTGTGGTGTAAACACACACTCATCTGTGTCTCCCTCCCTCTGTCCCCTGCAGGAGGTGGTGCTGTACTGTGTGGAGAACCGTGTGTGTGAGGTGAACCACAGGGACTACGCAGGCTACTGTGCCCTCCACGAGGCCTGCGCCCGCGGCTGGATCTCTATAGTCATACACCTGCTGGAGCACGGGGCCGACATCAACTGCAGCGCACAGGATGGCACCAGGTACATTCACAGTGCTGTATACATTACACACACAGATGCACTCACACACACACACACACACACACACACACACACACACACAATGTGTATCTCATAATGCGTTTTTCCTTGAAGATGATTTTCATATGTGTGTGTGTGTGTGTGTGTGTGTGTGTGTGTGTGTGTGTGTGTGTGTGCGTGTGCGTGTGTGTGTGTCCAGGCCTCTGCATGACGCGGTGGAGAATGACCATCTGGACGTAGTGCGTGTGTTGCTGTCCTACGGGGCTGACCCTACTCTAGCCACCTACTCCGGCCGCGGTCTGCTCAAGATGACCCACAGCGACAGCATGGAGCGATTCCTCACTGGTCAGCCACTAACTACTTTATCCCTACTATACCCTTCAAATACCCCTCATATACTGCTTCTATACCACATTATAACCCTTCATATACTGCTTCTATACCACATTATACCCTTCACATACTGCTTCTATACCACATTATAACCCTTCATATACTGCTTCTATACCACATTATACCCTTCATATACTGCTTCTATACCACATTATAACCCTTCATATACTGCTTCTATACCACATTATAACCCTTCATATACTGCTTCTATACCACATTATAACCCTTCATATACTGCTTCTATACCACATTATAACCCTTCATATACTACTTCTATACCACATTATACCCTTCATATACTGCTTCTAATCCACATTATAGCCCTCATATACTGCTTCTATACCACATTATAACCCTTCATATACTGCTTCTATACCACATTATAACCCTTCATATACTGCTTCTATACCACATTATAACCCTTCATATACTGCTTCTATACCACATTATAGCCCTTCATATACTACTTCTATACCACGTTATAACCCTCATATACTGCTTCTATACCACATTATAGCCCTCATATACTGCTTCTATACCACGTTATAACCCTCATATACTACTTCTATACCACATTATAACCCTTCATATACTGCTTCTATACCACATTATAGCCCTCATATACTGCTTCTATACCACGTTATAACCCTCATATACTACTTCTATACCACATTATGCCCTTCATATACTGCTTCTATACCACATTATAACCCTTCATATACTACTTCTATACCACATTATAACCCTTCATATACTGCTTCTATACTACATTATACCCTTCATATACTGCTTCTATACCACATTATAACCCTTCATATACTACTTCTATACCACAATATAACCCTTCATATACTACTTCTATACCACGTTATAGCCCTCATATACTGCTTCTATACCACATTATAGCCCTCATATACTACTTCTATACCACATTATAGCCCTCATATACTACTTCTATACCACGTTATAGCCCTCATATACTACTTCTATACCACATTATAGCCCTCATATACTACTTCTATACCACGTTATAGCCCTCATATACTACTTCTATACCACATTATAGCCCTCATATACTACTTCTATACCACGTTATAGCCCTCATATACTACTTCTATACCACATTATAGCCCTCATATACTACTTCTATACCACGTTATAGCCCTCATATACTACTTCTATACCACATTATAGCCCTCATATACTACTTCTATACCACGTTATAGCCCTCATATACTACTTCTATACCACATTATAGCCCTCATACACTACTTCTATACCACATAGCCCTCATATACTGCTTCTATACCACATAGCCCTCATATACTACTTCTATACCACATAGCCCTCATATACTGCTTCTATACCACGTTATAGCCCTCATATACTGCTTCTATACCACATTATAGCCCTCATATACTGCTTCTATACCACATTATAACCCTTCATATACTACTTCTATACCACATTATAGCCCTCATATACTGCTTCTATACCACATTATAGCCCTCATATACTACTTCTATACCACATAGCACTCATATACTGCTTCTATACCACATTATAACCCTTCATATACTGCTTCTATACCACATTATAACCCTTCATATACTGCTTCTATACCACATTATAGCCCTCATATACTACTTCTATACCACGTTATAGCCCTCATATACTACTTCTATACCACATTATAGCCCTCATATACTACTTCTATACCACGTTATAGCCCTCATATACTGCTTCTATACCACGTTATAACCCTCATATACTACTTCTATACCACATTATAACCCTTCATATACTACTTCTATACCACGTTATAACCCTCATATACTGCTTCTATACCACATTATAACCCTTCATATACTGCGTCTATACCACATTATAACCCTTCATATACTGCTTCTATACCACATTATAACCCTTCATATACTGCTTCTATACCACATTATACCCTTCATATACTACTTCTATACCACATTATAACCCTTCATATACTGCTTCTATACCACGTTATAACCCTCATATACTACTTCTATACCACATTATAACCCTTCATATACTGCTTCTATACCACGTTATAACCCTCATATACTACTTCTATACCACATTATAACCCTTCATATACTGCTTCTATACCACATTATAGCCCTCATATACTGCTTCTATACCACGTTATAACCCTCATATACTGCTTCTATACCACATTATAACCCTTCATATACTGCTTCTATACCACATTATACCCTTCATATACTACTTCTATACCACATTATAACCCTTCACATACTGCTTCTATACCACATTATAACCCTTCATATACTGCTTCTATACCACATTATACCCTTCATATACTGCTTCTATACCACATTATAACCCTCATATACTACTTCTATACCACATTATAACCCTTCATATACTGCTTCTATACCACATTATACCCTTCATATACTACTTCTATACCACATTATAACCCTTCATATACTGCTTCTATACCACATTATAACCCTTCATATACTGCTTCTAAACCACATTATACCCTTCATATACTGCTTCTATACCACATTATACCCTTCATATACTACTTCTATACCACATTATAACCCTTCATATACTGCTTCTATACCACATTATACCCTTCATATACTGCTTCTATACCACATTATACCCTTCATATACTGCTTCTATACCACATTATACCCTTCATATACTGCTTCTATACCACATTATAACCCTTCACATACTGCTTCTATACCACATTATACCCTTCATATACTGCTTCTATACCACATTATAACCCTCATATACTACTTCTATACCACATTATAACCCTTCATATACTGCTTCTATACCACATTATACCCTTCATATACTACTTCTATACCACATTATAACCCTTCATATACTGCTTCTATACCACATTATAACCCTTCATATACTGCTTCTATACCACATTATACCCTTCATATACTGCTTCTATACCACATTATACCCTTCATATACTACTTCTATACCACATTATAACCCTTCATATACTGCTTCTATACCACATTATAACCCTTCATATACTACTTCTATACCACATTATACCCTTCATATACTGCTTCTATACCACATTATACCCTTCATATACTGCTTCTATACCACATTATAACCCTTCATATACTGCTTCTATACCACATTATACCCTTCATATACTGCTTATATACCACATTATACCCTTGATATATACTGCTTCTATACCACATTATAACCCTCATACTCCGTAGCCCAAAATCTCTTCACCATTTACGTTCCCACTCCCTCTCTTTTTCTATCTTTCTCTCTTTCTTTCTCACAAACACACACATACAGACATGCTGAAAACAGTCCCTTCTTCCTCCCCACCCCCAGACCACCTGTGTGAGGGGATTCAGTTGGCCAGAGTGCGTGCTTGCTCGCCTATCTGGTAACTTAGCAACATCCGCTCTGTTTGCCCAGTGTACGTGCGGAAATGGGCTTCTCAGAGAGCACACTCACTCTAGAGACTAGAACTAGTGTGTGTGTGTGTGTGTGTGTGTGTGTGTGTGTGTGTGTGTGTGTGTGTGTGTGTGTGTGTGTGTGTGTCTGACACAAATGGGCTCTCAGTGCTACATACACATGGAGGAAGAAAAGGAACTACACACACAAAGACCCCAAACAAGTAAAACCCAATTACCCAATTACCTCTGAGACAGACAGCCGACCTTGTGAGAGAAGGAGAGAACGGGAGAGGAAGAGGCAGAGTGAGGCAGAAGAGATAGAGAATAGGGTAAAGAGAAACTCATAGTGAGTGTGCTATACAGAGAGATGATATAGAGGACGGTACTGGAGAGAGGTTTAGAATGATAGACAGAGAGATGTGGATATAGAGGAACGTACTGGAGAGAGGTTTAGAATGATAGACAGAGAGATGTGGATATAGAGGAACGTACTGGAGAGAGGTTTAGAATGATAGACAGAGAGATGTGGATATAGAAGAACGTACTGGAGAGAGGTTTAGAATGATAGACAGAGAGATGTGGATATAGAGGAACGTACTGGAGAGAGGTTTAGAATGATAGACAGAGAGCTGTGGATAGAGAGGAATGTACTGGAGAGAGGTTTAGAATGATAGACAGAGAGAGCTACAGAGAGAGATGATATAGGGGAACGTACTGGAGAGAGGTTTAGAATGATAGACAGAGAGATGTGGATATAGAGGAACGTACTGGAGAGAGGTTTAGAATGATAGACAGAGAGATGTGGATATAGAGGAACGTACTGGAGAGAGGTTTAGAATGATAGACAGAGAGATGTGGATATAGAGGAACGTACTGGAGAAAGGTTTAGAATGATAGACAGAGAGCTGTGGATAGAGAGGAATGTACTGGAGAGAGGTTTAGAATGATAGACAGAGAGAGCTACAGAGAGAGATGATATAGGGGAACGTACTGGAGAGAGGTTTAGAATGATAGACAGAGAGATGTGGCTATAGAGGAAGGTACTGGAGAGAGGTTTAGAATGATAGACAGAGAACTGTGGATATAGAGGAACGTACTGGAGAGAGGTTTAGAATGACAGACAGAGAGATGTGGATATAGAGGAAGGTACTGGAGAGAGGTTTAGAATGATAGACAGAGAGATGTGGATATAGAGGAATGTACTGGAGAGAGGTTTAGAATGATAGACAGAGAGATGTGGATATAGAGGAACGTACTGGAGAGAGGTTTAGAATGATAGACAGAGAGATGTGGATATAGAGGAAGGTACTGGAGAGAGGTTTAGAATGATAGACAGAGAGATATGGATATAGAGGAAGGTACTGGAGAGAGGTTTAGAATGATAGACAGAGAGAGCTACAGAGAGAGATGATATAGGGGAACATACTGGAGAGAGGTTTAGAATGATAGACAGAGAGAGCTACAGAGAGAGATGATATAGGGGAACGTACTGGAGAGAGGTTTAGAATGATAGACAGAGAGCTACAGAGAGAGATGATATAGAGGAAGGTACTGGAGAGAGGTTTAGAATGATAGACAGAGAGATATGGATATAGAGGAAGGTACTGGAGAGAGGTTTAGAATGATAGACAGAGAGAGCTACAGAGAGATGTGGATATAGAGGAACGTACTGGAGAGAGGTTTAGAATGATAGACAGACAGCTACAGAGAGAGATGATATAGAGGAAGGTACTGGAGAGAGGTTTAGAATGATAGACAGAGAGAGATGATATAGAGGAAGGTACTGTAGAGAGGTTTAGAATGATTGACAGAGAGAGCTACAGAGAGAGCGAGAAACAGAGAACGAGATTGTGTCTGTGTGTGTGTGTGTGTGTGTACTCCTCCCTCCACCTGGTCCCACTCATCTGGAGGCCGTTAATCCCTCCAAACACACGCCATACGCCCAACGCCTCAGTACTGGCACTCAGCCCAGCTCTCACTTGCTCTCTCTGTGTGTGTGTGTGTGTGTGTGTGTGTGTGTGTGCTTGGTTTGTGTGTGTGTGTGTGTGCTTGGTCTGTCTGTGTGTGTGTGTGCTTGGTTTGTGTGTGTGTGTGCGCATGCAGACACTCCCACGATTCACTGTGTCTAAATGCCTTCCTGTGTGTGTGTGTCTTTGTATGTGTGTGTGTGTGTGTGTTTGGTCTGTGTATGTGTGTGTGTGTGTGTGTGTGCTTGGTCTGTGTATGTGTGTGTGTGAGTGCTTGGCCTGTGTATGTGTGTGTGCTTGGTTTGTGTGTGTGTGTGTGTTTGTGCGCATGCAGACAATCCCACGATTCACTGTGTCTAAATGCCTTAGTGTGTGTGTGTGTGTGTGTGTGTGTGTGTGTGTGTGTGTGTGTGTGTGTGCGTGTGTGTGTGTGTGTGTGTGTGTGTGTGTGTGTGTGCCAATCTCTGTGTGTGTGTTTCCGGATCTGTGTGATATGTGTGAGAGAGAGAGTGTATGTGCGGTTCATTTTTAGCAGATTCCTGTAGCCTTCGCATGAACCAAGCCAGCTATCTCTTTCTCTCTCTCGCTCTGTCTCTCTCTCGCTCTGTCACTCTCTCTGTCTCTCTCTCGCTCTGTCACTCTCTCTGTCTCTCTCTCGCTCTCTCTGTCACTCTCTCAATTCAATTCAAGGGGCTTTATTGGCATGGGAAACGTGTTAACATTGCCAAAGCAAGTGAGGTAGATAATATACAAAAGTGAAATAAACAATACAAATTAACAGTAAACATTACACATACAGAAGTTTCAAAACAATAAAGATATTACAAATGTCATATTATATATATACAGTGTTTTAACAATGTACAAATGGTTAAAGGACACAAGATAAAATAAATAAGCATAAATATGGGTTGTATTTACAATGGTGTTTGTTCTTC